>NC_046983.1:1637500-1640000 GCF_009769545.1 Cyclopterus lumpus | reverse complement strand
ATATATATATATATATATAGCTTACCTGGCTCTGGTGGAGCAGATGTAAAACCTAAGCTCACCACAGGGGGCGCTGCTCAGCTCTCCACCTGAACACGAAACACACACGTTTGTTTTATTCTTCTTCTCTTTCTCTGATAATCAATAATTAATTATTTTGCAATACAAACATAGTGTTAAGTATTAAAAGTATTAAAAACGGTTAATATACTATAATAATCCACGTATTAACAATAATAATCTATTAAACTATGTTTTTTTGTTCTTTATTTACTTTTTGGTGTCATTGCCATGCAAGCCCCGCCCTCTCTGGCCTTTCCCTGCCTCTGATTGGTCCAACCGCTGATCCTGAAGGAGGAGCCATCGCTCCAAAACCAAGAGCCATTCATCTGAGAGGAAAGACGAGTCTTTAGGCGTGTACTTCTACTGCGTGTACTTCTACTGCGTGTACTTCTACTGCCTGTACTTCTACTGAGTGTACTTCTACTGCGTGTACTTCTACTGCGTGTACTTCTACTGCCTGTACTTCTACTGAGTGTACTTCTACTGCGTGTACTTCTACTGCGTGTACTTCTACTGCCTGTACTTCTACTGAGTGTACTTCTACTGCGTGTACTTCTACTGAGTGTACTTCTACTGCGTGTACTTCTACTGCGTGTACTTCTACTGCCTGTACTTCTACTGCCTGTACTTCTACTGCGTGTACTTCTACTGCCTGTACTTCTACTGCGTGTACTTCTACTGCCTGTACTTCTACTGCGTGTACTTCTACTGCGTGTACTTCTACTGCCTGTACTTCTACTGCCTGTACTTCTACTGCGTGTACTTCTACTGCCTGTACTTCTACTGAGTGTACTTCTACTGAGTGTACTTCTACTGCCTGTACTTCTACTGAGTGTACTTCTACTGCGTGTACTTCTACTGCCTGTACTTCTACTGCCTGTACTTCTACTGAGTGTACTTCTACTGCGTGTACTTCTACTGCGTGTACTTCTACTGCCTGTACTTCTACTGCCTGTACCTCTACTGCCTGTACTTCTACTGAGTGTACTTCTACTGCCTGTACTTCTACTGCGTGTACTTCTACTGCGTGTACTTCTACTGCGTGTACTTCTACTGCCTGTACTTCTACTGCCTGTACTTCTACTGAGTGTACTTCTACTGCGTGTACTTCTACTGCGTGTACTTCTACTGCCTGTACTTCTACTGCCTGTACTTCTACTGCGTGTACTTCTACTGCGTGTACTTCTACTGCGTGTACTTCTACTGCCTGTACTTCTACTGCCTGTACTTCTACTGAGTGTACTTCTACTGCGTGTACTTCTACTGCGTGTACTTCTACTGCCTGTACTTCTACTGCCTGTACTTCTACTGCGTGTACTTCTACTGCCTGTACTTCTACTGAGTGTACTTCTACTGAGTGTACTTCTACTGCCTGTACTTCTACTGCCTGTACTTCTACTGCCTGTACTTCTACTGAGTGTACTTCTACTGCGTGTACTTCTACTGCCTGTACTTCTACTGCCTGTACTTCTACTGCCTGTACTTCTACTGAGTGTACTTCTACTGCGTGTACTTCTACTGCCTGTACTTCTACTGCCTGTACTTCTACTGAGTGTACTTCTACTGCGTGTACTTCTACTGAGTGTACTTCTACTGCCTGTACTTCTACTGCCTGTACTTCTACTGCGTGTACTTCTACTGCATGTACTTCTACTGTGTGTACTTCTACTGCGTGTACTTCTACTGCCTGTACTTCTACTGCGTGTACTTCTACTGCCTGTACTTCTACTACGTGTACTTCTACTGCGTGTACTTCTACTGCCTGTACTTCTACTGCATGTATAGGTATACAGGTATATATATATATATATATATATATATATATATATATATATATATATATACTCACATTCTAGTGTAGAATACTGTAAATAAATTGACGGTAGCCTGGAAACATTTAAAGGTCATTTAATTATGGATGTGTTCCTCCTCGTCTATGAGTGTACCTGTTGACCTCCACCCAGCCACACCTGAGCGTGTGTGACTGACAGCTGACGCACAAACACCACCTCCTCTTGTGTGTGAAGCGATGCCAGGCTACCTCCGCTCTGAGAGCACATCAACTAACACACACACACACACACACACACACGTTAAACCGTAATGAATATGAATGTGTCGTGATTTAAAAGCGGGTGTTGTGTTGTAACTTTACTTCAGCGTTGGTCCAGGAGCTCCACACGGGGTGGAGAGCGTAGCACCTCCTCCCCAGCAGCAGCCACCGCGGTGGGCATGGAGAGGCCCGCTCCGTCCCTACACACGTTGTTCAATTAGAAGTATTTAAACACATTAAATCTGTTTAAGCATGTTCGAGTTAGCACACGTTTGTTTATTCTCTGTTTTACCTGAAGCTAAGGCAGACGACTCAGTCAGGAGGACAGTCATCATCGTCATCATCGTCATCGTCATCATCATCATCATCATCATCATCTACCTG
>NC_046983.1:1622500-1635000 GCF_009769545.1 Cyclopterus lumpus | reverse complement strand
AAAAAACCAAGATGAAGACGACCAAGAAACCAAGATGAAGACGACTAAAAAACCAAGATGAAGACGACTAAAAAACCAAGATGAAGACGACCAAAAAACCAAGATGAAGACGACTAAAAAACCAAGATGAAGACGACTAAAAAACCAAGATGAAGACGACCAAGAAACCAAGATGAAGACGACTAAAAAACCAAGATGAAGACGACTAAAAAACCAAGATGAAGACGACCAAGAAACCAAGATGAAGACGACCAAGAAACCAAGATGAAGACGACCAAGAAACCAAGATGAAGACGACTAAAAAACCAAGATGAAGACGACCAAGAAACCAAGATGAAGATGACCAAGAAACCAAGATGAAGACGACTAAAAAACCAAGATGAAGACGACTAAAAAACCAAGATGAAGACGACCAAGAAACCAAGATGAAGACGACCAAGAAACCAAGATGAAGACGACCAAGAAACCAAGATGAAGACGACTAAAAAACCAAGATGAAGACGACCAAGAAACCAAGATGAAGACGACCAAGAAACCAAGATGAAGACGACCAAGAAACCAAGATGAAGACGACCAAGAAACCAAGATGAAGACGACCAAGAAACCAAGATGAAGACGACTAAAAAACCAAGATGAAGACGACTAAAAAACCAAGATGAAGACGACTAAAAAAACCAAGATGAAGACGACCAAGAAACCAAGATGAAGACGACTAAAAAACCAAGATGAAGACGACTAAAAAACCAAGATGAAGACGACCAAGAAACCAAGATGAAGACGACTAAAAAACCAAGATGAAGACGACCAAGAAACCAAGATGAAGACGACTAAAAAACCAAGATGAAGACGACTAAAAAACCAAGATGAAGACGACTAAAAAAACCAAGATGAAGACGACCAAGAAACCAAGATGAAGACGACTAAAAAACCAAGATGAAGACGACTAAAAAACCAAGATGAAGACGACCAAGAAACCAAGATGAAGACGACCAAGAAACCAAGATGAAGACGACCAAGAAACCAAGATGAAGACGACTAAAAAACCAAGATGAAGACGACCAAGAAACCAAGATGAAGACGACCAAGAAACCAAGATGAAGACGACCAAGAAACCAAGATGAAGACGACTAAAAAACCAAGATGAAGACGACTAAAAAACCAAGATGAAGACGACCAAGAAACCAAGATGAAGACGACCAAGAAACCAAGATGAAGACGACCAAGAAACCAAGATGAAGACGACTAAAAAACCAAGATGAAGACGACCAAGAAACCAAGATGAAGACGACTAAAAAACCAAGATGAAGACGACTAAAAAACCAAGATGAAGACGACCAAGAAACCAAGATGAAGACGACTAAAAAAACAAGATGAAGACGACCAAAGTGCCGAACTCAAGGCTTCAAAAGCACCAAAGCATCCAGGACTGAAAGTCTGTCAACAAACAACTGTTTTCATTTGTGAACTATCTGCTGATTACTTTCTCGATTAATTGTTTTCTTTAATTAATAACTAAAAAAAGAATCAGCATGGCCGGTTTTAGCTTCCAATACGCATGTAATATTAAAAATCAATCAATAGCATATAATGTGTTGAGGGATGCGACTGCAGCTCTCCATATTCTGGTTCTACGCCGCCCCACCCCTCTCCCCTCCATATCCTGGACCCCGAGATCCCTGCAGACCTCATGACCTTCAAACAAACTCTGGACTCAAACAGGAATCAGGTCTTTTTCACAGGACGTGATTCTCCACAAACTGAAGAAGAAGACGAAGAAGATTCTCTAGACGTCCTGAAGGTCCTTCGAGGTAACTGATGCACCTTTCACTCACTCATTTGTTTGCTAGTATTTGCCCGGCGCACAAGAAAACAAAGACAAGTCAACAAAAAAGACAAATAAAATGTATTATTATCTTTAATTTAGAGATATAATTCAAGGTTTTCTGTTTTTAATCAGCGACAGATACAAAATAACTTGTTATGTTGTTAATTAGACAAACAACCAGCGTCCTGCTGAGTACCACCTGTGTGTATTAATCCGCAGGAGAAAATAGTCCCCGACAACTCTTTCCTCCTGTTGAGTAATGAAGATAACAAATTATATATATATATATATATATATATATATATATATATATATATATATATATATATATATATATATATAACAATATGTACCTCTGAGGTGTGGAGGAAAAGTGGAAATGTAAATATTGATTATTACATAGTAAACAGGTTCCACCAGCTAATACACCTGTGTGTGTGTGTGTGTGTGTGTGTGTGTTAGTTGATGTGCTCTCAGAGCGGAGGTAGCCTGGCATCGCTTCACACACAAGAGGAGGTGGTGTTTGTGCGTCAGCTGTCAGTCACACACGCTCAGGTGTGGCTGGGTGGAGGTCAACAGGTACACTCATAGACGAGGAGGAACACATCCATAATTAAATGACCTTTAAAGGGGTGTTCCTTTACACTGCTGCCAACTTAAAAGAAGTCGTGAGCAAAGTAAACTCATCCTCATGCTTGTCAGGGCGGGACAACATGGTGTAAACAGGAGACCGGTGTTCGTGTCTCTGGTGGAAAACCAACGGCATGTTGTTGTCTTTGTTTTTGGAAAGACTCACTTTCGCCTTAGAGATCAAAGCATCGGAGCCAAAATGTAGTTTTGTTGCTTTCTTCTATCTTTGAGGGAAACACCGGGTTGTGACATGCAGTTCCTACATTTGAACACAGGGTGGCACATTAACATTAAAAGGCATATACATAAGTGCCTGCTAATGAGAACAGGTGTGGATGGGATACAGACAGTTTTTGAGCTTGGTCCTGTGTTGTACTGTAGCTACATGTAATGTATTGCAATAGTATTGGACATTCATAATGTTATGCTACGGTGTCACGGAGCATTAAAAGCATTGAAAGAGACACAGCACACTGGACAGTGAATTTGTTTGTGGCAGAACACGCGTCCTAACATGTTCGCCCCCTAGTGGCTTTAATACTTACAGTGGAAAAGTGTTCGGGCCTCTGGTCAGTAGAGCGAATGCAGCTTTAACACGTGAAGCCTTGACATCACTGGGCAGAACAAGAGGTTGGACTTAAATAAAAGAAAAGATTCCAGTGACTCGTCTCCACTGTCTCTCTGTGCAGTGTTTGTCTGTGGCGAAGATGCCCCGCCCCCTCCAGTGCTTCGGGGTGGCCGTGGTCTTGTTATCTCTGGCCCCCTACGGCCTGGCGTTCTCCCGTGGTGCCAGTCGCGCCTCATGCCGGGATATGATTCCCGTCCACATCCGCGCTCAACCCCAGAACCTGAAGCGGGGCCACGTCGCCCTGCGCACATCCACCTCTTCTTACCTACCTGGACAGTTCATAACAGGTAAAGATTTAACCCACTGATTAATTAATGAACCAATTAACGACCAGCTTACCTGTTAATTAGTTAATTACTTCTACTTGTCTACTAATGAATTCACTTACCCACAAATAACGCGGTCTGCGTCCACTCCCGTGTCCTCAGTGACGGTCCGAAGCTCTCGAGACTTCATGGGTTTTCTGCTCCAGGCTCGCGGTGTGGCAGATACCGGGGTGGGGTCTACGGTAGTGAGCCCGGTGCTGGTGGGGGGCTCCTGGACCCTTACGCCGCCTGGCACTCACACCCTGCGCTGCCTCTCGGAGGGCGACAGCCTCACGCACTCGGACAAACAACTGAAGAGAAACCTGTCGTTTGTGTGGAGGGCCCCCGATGCACCCATGGGAGACATCAGGTTCTAGTAAGTATGAGTCGAGGCTCAGGTAATATGTACCTCTGAGATGTACTAGAGTTAAAAAGTACAATATCTACCTCTGAGATGTAGTGAAGTAAAAAGTATGTACTCTGAGACAGTTAACTAATGTGAATGTTTGGTTTATTATTAACGTATCTTTTTGAATAACTGCATCATTTTATATTCAGCTACCTCTTTGTCATTCCAGCATCACAGTGGTGCAGTCTTACTTTGTATACTGGGCAGGTATCGAGTCTGCAGTGGTGCGTGATGGGAGTCGTAGTCCTTGGACTGGGAGTAACGTCACAGGGGGGGATGGAGGGAACTTGGCAAGACAAGAAGATGAAGTTACCACTCTGCCGGGTATGCAGCTTGTACAATGCTGAATGTACAGACAGAACATAGACAGCTCTGTTTACGTATCAGTTTCAAGAAGTTGTCGTAATTTAATAGAATTACTTACTGTATGTCATAAGTCATCAAATGCAACTTTAAGCTAAAGTAAAACACAGACCAGGCATCCTGCATGACCGTCTTTCTTTCTCTTTATCCCCCATAAGCCCATAAAGCATCAAAGAAACAAGCCCAAAGCTACAAACCTCAGGAAACACTAACGGAAGTATCTCGTCCATTCCTGGAGGGAAACTACCTGACAAATCAGGCGGTCAATGAAAGAAGGAACAGCTCTAATATTTTAGGATATATTCAAAATGCAGCCAGAGGCAGTGAGAATTACACCTATACAACTTCAGGATCCGTCTCAGGTGTGACTGAAGAGGCAGAAACTATAACAGGAAGCCCCGAGGGCCCCAAAGGTTCTCTTCAGTTGACCAACCATGTTCCTCTAATGGCCTCCTTACCCCCAGCGGAGGCCAATCTTTCGCCCAACATCACTGGTCCTCTTTTCCTGCCCGGCCCTCTTGCTTCCCTCCTAGCTTTGAAGGATGGTGAGATTGAAAGAAACTTCGAGGATCCAAAACCACACACCATTCCCGAAACGAAAGACACAACATTGAATTCTGAAACCATCACCACCGCTTTATCTTCAACCAATCACGGCTTCCACAAAACAGATCCATCAAGACTCACATCTCTGAATCGAAGAAAACTAATTCAGGACCAAACTAGGCATGTAAAGCTTGTGACCCAGAGTAGCTCATCACTGCCCCCCATGACTAGCGAGTCCCAAATTAGTCTAATCAAGGAGGAAAAGGGTCGCCAGTCCGTGGCCCAGACCCAGAACCTACACATCAAACCTTCTATCCACTCACAAACGTCTTCAACCAAATCTCTTTTTCCCTCTCAAACTGGTACAAGCCATACCGTTCCCTTCTCCCAAGAACCTTCATCTATGTCCCGAACCTCTTCACCACCTCTTATCCGCCTATTCAAAAACCCTACCCTTCAGTCCTTTGTTAGGACCCATACAACTCCACCCTTCAGTCAGGCCTACCCTCTATCCCTCCAGGTCCTTCCCATCAAACCCACGAGCAGTTTACCTCCGCCTGAAAATAGCCCACCTGGACACAAAACTCGATCAAGGCAAACCAGTCCACCTCAGCTTCAAACAGCTGCACCTCTGAGCAGCCCTCCTCAACCTCAAACTTTGAGCGGTTCGACCCAAGTCCTTCTCCAAACTACCCCAACTCAAACTCAAGGTCAAGCTAGCTATCCCCAGACAGACCAGTCCAAATCTGTCCCACCAGCTGAGGCGTTGAGTATCTTCCCCCTACCATGGTCCCAGCCCCATTCCCAAACCGCAGCCCCCCAGACACATACCTTTGTGTGGAAGCAAACTCGTCAATCCATTGAGGGTAAAGAGGTCAAAGATTCTCCGTCTCAAGCGAAGCTCAAAACCATGGGTCCGATCTTACCGTCCATTCCTTCAACCACCCCTTCTACTTCTCTTTCAGTGTCTACCCCCTTTTCTTCAACCCGTACTTTGCTCACCTCTTCCTTTGTTCACCCCACCACTCCTCTTCATCCCTCCGGGGGTTCAGCCCTGATATCCGTAGGGACATCTTTCACCCATGGCACTTTGTCATCTTCTCCCTCTTCCTCCTCCATGAAGAACCAACCCAAAACAGCTCCAGCCCTTTCTGCTCTCCCATCTCCTTCCCCGATCTCCATTCCTCCTCATTTGCCCCCATTCCACCCTTTCTCTACTTCCCCATTGCCATCCTCCTTAACCTCTTCTACCATACCTTTGTCAAACTCCTCCAACTATTCACCATTAGCTCCCTTGATTTCCCCGGTCCCATTATCTACTTCTATCTCGTCTCCTTTTACCTCCTCCCAATCCATCACAGGTTCAACCGTTTCCTCACCCTCTTTTCCCACCATCCCCTCCTCAAGTGCCTCATCAACCTCTTCCAATTCCTCTCCCCCTTCACCTCCTTCTTCTTCTTCCTCATCCATCTCTACATCTATCTCAACATCCTCCCCTTTAAACTTGTCTGCCACCTCTTCTTCTACCTCCCCTCACCCAGAACCCTCTCCAGCTCCCCGTCGCTCTCTCTACAACCCTCTCACATCTTCCACCTGCTCCCCTGTGCCTTCCAAACAACTCACCATAGGTCAGAGTCTGCCAATCCAGAACCGCATTGCATCATCTAATCCTCAACCCGACCTCAATCTACCAACACCAAGAACAGTGGTTCTCCCAAACCTAGACCCAAACTTCGACCTAAATCTTGGCCACAAGTTGAAACCAAACCTTCCCAAAACCGACACCAAACCCAAACTTCCCCCCAATCCCCCCGGAACTCCAAACAAGGAAGGGAAGTATCCAGACGTAATCCCCAGACACAGCGCGTGGGAGCTGGGCATGCTGCTGGGCTGCTCGGCGGGCTTGGGCATGGCGCTGGTGGTCGGGGTGAGGTACATGTGTCGCCAGGCCTGCGGCAGACAAACAGAGGTGACGCTGAACGACAGGGAGACGGAGTACGGCAGAGGAGAGAGGGGGATGCTCCATGTCCAGGAGTGTGGAGATCTGGTCCGAGTCCGGAGAATCAGGGAGAACAGTTTTGTTCTCCTGGCAGAGTACGATGTGCTGGCCTCCCCTGGAGACTGAAGATGGTTGATCAATGCTGCTGGAAGGGCAGACATAATCACACTGGGTGAGGTGCCCTCATGTAACATCAGATTCAACTGGAGTAACGTACTAACTGAAAAATACAAATAAACAATTTACCTTGATTAATGGGAGCTAGAAAACATGAAAACAATGGTCAAACATGAGGGGAACGTGGGTTTTATCTGACTTTTGGCCCAGTAGCGTTGGCGCTTAATGATGTTCGTCAGTCCGTCTGTCATCGTGGTCCAGAACAAGACATCTGGGTTGCCTGAGAGTTCGTCACCATTTGTTTAGCGCCACAACCAAGTTAAAATGTCTCCTGCAACACATTTGTTATGCCTGACAACATATATAAATGTCTCGGCTGATCACGAAATTAGCCCTGGAGGTTGAATCATAGTCGGTGACTATTTAGGCTTTCGTCTAGCACCACCATTCGTGCTCTCTGAGAGATGAACCCTTTCAGATTTAGACTCCATGAGTTTTTGACGGAGGCCGAAATATCAACTTCGTAACATAATTTTAGCTTTTTCTCCGCACCACCGATGATCTACATGAAAATCATTAACACGTAGTGAGTTCTACCCACTTCCATATGGTGGAGTGTATAATTATAGCCTTGAGGAGGATGACGTGCACCATTTGGTGGATTGTTTGTTTTCTAGCGTGCATCAGAAAAATGAATAGAAACGGTTAGTGACACATGGACGGTGAATCCAGCTCTGTCATTGTAAAAGGAGATGATGCATTTGTAGAAAAGCAGGATTTGCATGCCGACAGTAACGACTAACAAACACTGACTTAGGTTATACATTAACTTATTTCACCCAAGAGGTTAATCTCAACAAATATTAAACATTAATACTTCATCTAGTTGTAAATTGTCATGTTAAATCATAAAAGACGTAAAAATAAAAGTATATTTTCAGTATTATACATTGTGTATTTCTTGATTACAGCTCTTGTATGGTGCTGGTTTGTCATTTCATAACACTTTGTTGTGCGTTAGAAGGCCTCTTGGGTCTGTTGGCACGACTTTCACTGCATTATTGTATTATTACTTCATCCAAACGAGGTGACAGAAGAGCCATCTGTCAAAAAACAATGAGTCAGGGAAATTACTGAGCTGCCAATAATTCCCTGAATGTTTTTTTCATTTGATTAAAGAAAAAGTTTTTATATCCAAACAAATATTAGACAAAGAAAGTAGGATAAACAGCGTGTGATAAGGCCAACTAATACCTGGCCCGTTTACTAGCACGAAGACAAACAAAACATTAAGATCCAGTACATATAATATTGATATCAGCTGCAAAAACACATTTGACACATACAAATAAACAAGTTGTTTTTAAGTTTGTACGTTTATTTCTGAACACTTTATGTAAACAAGTGGAAGGGCACACCTTTACATACACTTTCCAAAATATACTATATAATATAAAATATACTGAAATCAGAGGACCTGCAAAACCCCGGTTCAATTAAAACCATTTTTAACGTCCACGGCTAACGTTTTTGAAATGTATTTTCCAGATACATCCCGATAACCACTGTATGGTGAACGTGAGGGAGACATCATAGTTATGACAAGTAAACCATGGTTACAGTGTGATTATAGTTCGGAAATGTAGACCCCCGGTTAAAAGTAGCTAAATAATATAAGTTTTTCCAACCCGACCGCCACACACTGACAACCCATGTTGCCACGTAAAGGACGCACTACTTCCTACGTTAGCATTGGACTGCTAATGCTATCATGTACTACAAAAGAAAACAAGCAGGTGTTCACAGAGCTGTGGATGTCTAATGGGTTAATCAGAAGACCCTGCAGAAATCAGAATTGACATTAAATCCCCAGGAGGATGTAAGGCTAAGGGAGTGACACTACCTAAGTGCCCCTGAGCAACGTCGTGCCCTCGTGTTGCACATTCCTCATGCAGTAATGTCAGTTTGGTCACGTCACAAAGCAGCTGAACATTGCCGAAAAATAGTGCGATCCATGTTTTGACTGGATGGTCACGTGTTGCACCTGATTGGTTCTGACGATGATACATTCACTGTCATCTCTATGAGTAGAAAACACTCTGTAAACTGTTCGTTCCTTCTAAGCCTCGCTCGTCCGTCACTTTGGTCCAGACTGGGATCGCCATCGGATTTGGTTCAGACATTCGTGATCCCCTGGGGATGAACCGTGATCACCTTCGTGGTCCTCGTACTTTTCATCTAGCGCCACCACCTGGTCAAAATCTGTATTCGCCCAGTACTGAATAGTTTTATGACATTTATACGATGCCTCAGGTGCACTTTTGTGTCTTTCTGGCAATTAGCCAACGTTAGCATGCTAACGCAAAGATGGTGATCACGGTTATACCGGCTAAACATTAGCATGTTAGCATGTACCCCAATCACAGTTAGAATGAGGCATCATCTGCTTCCAATGCATGTGGACCGATAACCGCCTCCTCATTGGTCCAAGTTAAAAATGCTCTCGTGGACCAAATACCAAAAACAATCTTTATAAACATAGTTTCACAAAAGAGATGTAAAGAATCTACAGAGATCCAGGAAAGATGAGGATACTTTGGACAATTAGATTCTCTACCTCGTGGTTCATGTCACAGCTTCATCATTGAGATCATGAGTTACGTCAACATGCCTCGCTACAGGACTGCTTCTCGTCAACAAACACACAAACAAACAACAAGCGTTGTTTTAGAACGAATCAGAAACCGTCATTCTCATACTGTATATTAAATCTCAGAAACTCCAGCATTAGTTTGCTCCTCAAATTATAAATGTAACACGTGTCCTGGCAGTGACAGCTGGGACAAAGAGTAGGAAAAAAAAGTAGAAAATAGAAAGAACAACAACAAGTAACAGTAACTCGGCTTGTTGGGTCCATTCGTGTTTAAATAAAAAGGTAATTTAAAAAAAACAGATATTCTCTTTTTTTGCAGGTATTTCATATAAAAATAAGTTATTTGTGTGCTTCTTTTAAATATAAAAGAATATGTATGATGGAAATATTAAACGTGAGTTTTTTGTCTGAGAATATCGAGGCGACTGGTGCACGACGTCCCTCCGCCGCGCTGAGGTCTGTAGTTTGTAATAAGGCACGTTCCACCGTATCACTCCGCCGACGCCGCTCAGAACTCGTCTTCGTCAGACGGGCTGAAGAGTCGGAGGTTTCACCGCCTGAGAGAGAGAGAGAGAGAGAGAGAGAGAGAGAGAGAGAGAGAGAGAGAGAGAGAGAGAGAGAGAGAGAGAGAGAGAGAGAGAGAGAGAGAGATGAGACATCCGGGAAGAAGAAAAGAAAAGAGAACGGTTCCAAACGCAGTGCTAAAATAAAAAGTAAAGAACAAGGAAGAGTGGTGAGTCGATCCGCCACCGGAACTTGTTATCTCCTCACGGGAGGAGAGGATAGTTAACAGGGAGGAGGAGAGGATAGTTAACAGGGAGGAGGAGAGGAGAGTTAACAGGGAGGAGGAGAGGATAGTTAACAGGGAGGAGGAGAGGAGGAGAGGAGAGTTAACAGGGAGGAGGAGAGGAGGAGAGGAGAGTTAACAGGGAGGAGGAGAGGAGAGTTAACAGGGAGGAGGAGAGGAGAGTTAACAGGGAGGAGGAGAGGAGAGTTAACAGGGAGGAGGAGAGGAGAGTTAACAGGGAGGAGGAGAGGAGAGTTAACAGGGAGGAGGAGAGGAGGAGAGGAGGGATAACAGGGAGGAGGAGAGGAGGGTTAACAGGGAGGAGGAGAGGAGAGTTAACAGGGAGGAGGAGAGGAGGAGAGGATAGTTAACAGGGAGGAGGAGAGGAGGAGAGGAGGGTTAACAGGGAGGAGGAGAGGAGAGTTAACAGGGAGGAGGAGAGGAGGAGAGGATAGTTAACAGGGAGGAGGAGAGGAGGAGAGGAGAGTTAACAGGGAGGAGGAGAGGAGGAGAGGATAGTTAACAGGGAGGAGGAGAGGAGAGTTAACAGGGAGGAGGAGAGGATAGTTAACAGGGAGGAGGAGAGGATAGTTAACAGGGAGGAGGAGAGGAGGAGAGGAGAGTTAACAGGGAGGAGGAGAGGAGGAGAGGAGAGTTAACAGGGAGGAGGAGAGGAGAGTTAACAGGGAGGAGGAGAGGAGAGTTAACAGGGAGGAGGAGAGGAGAGTTAACAGGGAGGAGGAGAGGAGAGTTAACAGGGAGGAGGAGAGGAGAGTTAACAGGGAGGAGGAGAGGAGAGTTAACAGGGAGGAGGAGAGGAGGAGAGGATAGTTAACAGGGAGGAGGAGAGGAGGAGAGGAGAGTTAACAGGGAGGAGGAGAGGAGGAGAGGAGGGATAACAGGGAGGAGGAGAGGAGGGTTAACAGGGAGGAGGAGAGGAGAGTTAACAGGGAGGAGGAGAGGAGGAGAGGATAGTTAACAGGGAGGAGGAGAGGAGGAGAGGAGAGTTAACAGGGAGGAGGAGAGGAGGAGAGGAGAGTTAACAGGGAGGAGGAGAGGAGGAGAGGAGAGTTAACAGGGAGGAGGAGAGGAGAGTTAACAGGGAGGGAGGAGAGGAGAGTTAACAGGGAGGAGGAGAGGAGGAGAGGAGAGTTAACAGGGAGGAGGAGAGGATAGTTAACAGGGAGGAGGAGAGGAGAGTTAACAGGGAGGAGGAGAGGAGGAGAGGAGAGTTAACAGGGAGGAGGAGAGGAGGAGAGGAGAGTTAACAGGGAGGAGGAGAGGAGAGTTAACAGGGAGGAGGAGAGGAGAGTTAACAGGGAGGAGGAGAGGAGAGTTAACAGGGAGGAGGAGAGGAGAGTTAACAGGGAGGAGGAGAGGAGAGTTAACAGGGGAGGAGGAGAGGAGAGTTAACAGGGAGGAGGAGAGGAGGAGAGGATAGTTAACAGGGAGGAGGAGAGGAGGAGAGGAGAGTTAACAGGGAGGAGGAGAGGAGGAGAGGAGGGATAACAGGGAGGAGGAGAGGAGGGTTAACAGGGAGGAGGAGAGGAGAGTTAACAGGGAGGAGGAGAGGAGGAGAGGATAGTTAACAGGGAGGAGGAGAGGAGGAGAGGAGAGTTAACAGGGAGGAGGAGAGGAGGAGAGGATAGTTAACAGGGAGGAGGAGAGGAGGAGAGGAGAGTTTAACAGGGAGGAGGAGAGGAGAGTTAACAGGGAGGAGGAGAGGAGAGTTAACAGGGAGGAGGAGAGGAGGAGAGGAGAGTTAACAGGGAGGAGGAGAGGATAGTTAACAGGGAGGAGGAGAGGAGAGTTAACAGGGAGGAGGAGAGGAGGAGAGGAGAGTTAACAGGGAGGAGGAGAGGAGGGTTAACAGGGAGGAGGAGAGGAGAGTTAACAGGGAGGAGGAGAGGAGGAGAGGATAGTTAACAGGGAGGAGGAGAGGAGGAGAGGAGAGTTAACAGGGAGGAGGAGAGGAGGAGAGGATAGTTAACAGGGAGGAGGAGAGGAGGAGAGGAGAGTTAACAGGGAGGAGGAGAGGAGAGTTAACAGGGAGGAGGAGAGGAGAGTTAACAGGGAGGAGGAGAGGAGAGTTAACAGGGAGGAGGAGAGGATAGTTAACAGGGAGGAGGAGAGGAGAGTTAACAGGGAGGAGGAGAGGAGAGTTAACAGGGAGGAGGAGAGGAGGAGAGGAGGGATAACAGTGAGGAGGAGAGGAGGGTTAACAGGGAGGAGGAGAGG
>NC_046983.1:1615000-1620000 GCF_009769545.1 Cyclopterus lumpus | reverse complement strand
CTGAGCCGGGTGGTAGATCAGCAGAGGGACCGAGATCAGAGAGAGGTGCTCGTAGCCCTCGAACACGATCTTCAACATGGGGATACCTGGGGGGTACACAAGAGATAAAGACCTGCTGCCTACATCGCCCACAATGCACCTTGATCACATACGGACAGATTAGCTAACGTAGCACGCAGCCTCTGGCAAGGTGTGTGTGTGTGTGTGTGTGTGTGTGTGTGTACCCAGAGTGAGAGACTTGTGTGTGGAGCAGAACATGATGGCCACAGTGTCTGCGGCGCTGAATCCTGATCCTGACCTGCAGAGACAAACAAATACAGTCTGTGACTATCCATCTATATCTATACATCTATATCTTTATAGATATATATATAAAATCGGATGGATAACAGGAGGAAGAGGAGGACGAGAGGATGAAGATAAGGACTCACCTGGTAGAAAAGGCAAACGTGAGCAGCATGAAGCTGAGCTGGATGGAGAAAACTGTAACAAAGAAACAACTTTTAATATTTTAAATACACTAGTGAACATTACACACACACACACACACACACAACTGACTGATGAGGACCACCAGCAGCAGGCTGGTGGGGTCCAGCTCTATGTTGGGGCGGCTGAAGGTGTCACAGAAGGTGGTGTAGATGATCATGAGGAGGACGGCGCTGCTGACGGCGCCGAACGGAAGCTTCCGGCGCTCCAGATGCTCCCTGAGGAAACCGCGGCACACCTGACCCAGGATCAGCGGGACCACCACGGTCACGGAGAGCTGAGAGAAGATGGAGGAGAAGGGAACGGAGGACGACGAGCCGAGCTGGAGGAGGACGAGATGGAGCCGCACATGCTCAGTAGGGGCCGGGTGTTAGCGGAGAGGCTAACGTTAGCCGTCAAATACAAAAAGGTAAACAGAGTTGAAAGAAGAGTTACAACTTACAAACAGCAGCAGCAGCACCGGAGTCACCACGATGCCCTGCAGGACAGAAAGACATTATTATTATGGATATCATCATTTATACGTATGTATTATTATTTATATATTATTAATATTTATTGCTCCATAAAGCTCACTACTTCTTACCAGGAAGCTTCCAAACGCTGAGTTGAAGATGGCAGCAGCCTGAAGACAGACAGACACACACACACGTTAGGCTGTGCCTCCATCTTGGTGGATAACGACCTCGTGGCGTCGGGGTGTTTTTACCTCGTTGCCGCCGACAGCCTTGGTGAGAATAACCGCCGAAGAGACCGGGGGGGGCATGCAGCTCACCGTCTGTAAGCTACCGAGGAGGAAAACCACCACCACCATCATCATCATCAGTGACATTAACAATATTTATCTTTCTTCTACCACCTTCAAAAAGGTTAAAGGTCTATAACCTGAGCCTGCCTGCCTCTCTCTCTCTCTCTCTCTCTCTCTCTCTCTCTCGTCTCTCTCTCTCTCCTCTCTCTCTCTCTATCTCTCTCTCTCGTCTCTCTCATCTCTTCTCTCTCTCTCTCTCTCTCCTCTCTCTCTCTCTCTCTCTCTCTCTCTCTCTCTCTCTCTCTCTCTCTCTCTCTCTCTCTCTCTCTCTCTCTCTCTCTCTCTCTCTCTCTCTCTCTCTCTCTCTCTCTCTCTCTCTCTGAATGAGGGTCTTTGTGTTCGCACATAACGCTGCCTTCAGGTAGTCTGAATAAAGGACGGCATTCACACACACACACACACACACAACACACACACACACACACACACACACACACACACACACACACACACACACACACACACACACACACACACACACACACACACACACACACACACACACACCACACACACACACACACACACACACACACACACACACACACTACCCTCTGAGCAGCCATTGGTCGATGGCGGTGAGCGAAAGCACTTTGAGCAGCAGCCAGACGACCAGCGGGAAGAAGACGAGCGTGAAGGACTGGACGAAGAGGTGGAGCCGGACGTGGAGCAGCGCGCTGGTCAGCTCCTGCAGGCGGAGGAGGAGGAGAAGAAGAAGAAGACCTCCGTCAGGCGCTCAGCGCGTCTTTAGGCGAAGCTTTAACGGGGTCTCTCACCTCTGTTTTCAGGGACAGGCCGCTGTTGAAGAAGATGAGCGAGACGGCGACGTAGGTGATGGTGACCTCCGGTTTCAACGGCCCTGAGAGAGAGAGGAAATAATAAATATACTAATACTGTGATATGATCTTATTATCCTGCATAGTGCAACATACTCTATTATATATATATATATATATATATATATATATATATATATATATCTAATATAATATATATGATATATATCCTATAATATATATATATATATATATATAATTATAATATCAGGTTGAGAGGTCACACGTGACCGGATCCAGTTGGAGACGCGAGCTCACCAATAATAATGTGATGTGAGCCAAGAAGATAATGCAATTGCGCACGCGCACACGCTGTGTGATTTGTTGACATTAGCCCTGAATGCAACGTGTCACTGGCCCAGGTGAACGACACGTGCACACTAGTTGCATCTTCGGATCACCAGCACGAGTCCACCGTCCCTGCGGCCGACGCACGCGCCTCTACGTGCGCGAGAGTGGGACGTCCCGGGGCCACAAAGTCCGACACAGAAGCCGGAAAGTGTGCAGTTTATTAAAAAAAAGTGACATGTGGCACGCGCACCACGTTCAGGGACTCCCAACAGTTACTGTCTTCCGGGACCACAAAGAGGGGGGGGGGGGGGGGGACCCCGTACCGTACCCGACCACCCGACTCACTCACCGCCTCGGACGCCGACGCTGGGCTCCAGCTTGGCGGACAGGATGACCAGCACGATCCCGATGATGAACCACTCCTTCCGCGCCCTCGCCAGGAGGCCCATGCTTCACACGCCCCCGGGGGGGGGGGGGGGGGTCCACCGGTTCACGCCGCCCCGGCCGCACGTCGCTCCAGCCGGACTGACGTTACAACTCCGAGCGCTTCTTCCTCTGGAGCTTCTTCTGTCTGTCACGAAACCGAAGCGGAGCAACCGGAACTACTTCCGGACACGTGACGCCGTAAAGACGGAAGTAGAGGCGCAGCGCAGTTCACGTTACCGTAAGTTAGGTAAAATAGAAAAGTAGGTATTAAATGATAATAAAAAAGATATATATTTTCAATTTGGTAAAATACGTATTAATGAAATGTAAACAAATCTATGGAGCAAATTATGGTTCAGATAATAATAGAAATTGAAATTTAAGCAAAACAAATTCAACAAAAGCTTGAAATTAAATTTGTTTGTCAATAAATAAATGTTTGGCACAAGACAATAATTACCAATACCGTAATGACCGTATTAAGGTAAGCTAATGAATTAATAATGCATATAAATAATGTATTTAATTACAAAAATGTTCATTCATTTTCAACAGAATTCATCAGTTTATTATGTGACAGTAAGACAAATAAATACTTATAATAGTCTAATAATATAACTACACAAAGTAATAAAATGTATACAGACGTTTTTAAATGAAAACATATTATATCACGGATGGTGTTTTTTTAAAATATATAACTGAAATAATCTCATCTAATTATCGTGCTGCGTTCACGAGCTTGAGAGAAAATCCCAGATATCAAACATACTAAACAGCTGTGTGTTTGTTTATTCGTCAGCGTGGGGACCAGGAAGCGGAAGCGCCTGTGGACCGGGTCCCCGGGTCTCTTTCCGGGTCAGCAGGCGTCGCAGGGCGGCGACCGAGGACGCCTCCACGTCGGCGCCGTGTCCGCGCATCAGGGAACGGGCACGAGCGCACCCCAACCACACCTGACAGGACACATGCAGGAGTGTGTTTGTCTCACATGAAAGGTAAAGAAATGCTTTAAGAAACCTGCATATATATATATATATAAGAAACCTGCATATATATATGCAGGTTTCTTAAAGCATTTCTTTACCTGAGCTTTCTGCAGCAGAGACGGGTCTTCAAGTTCAAAGGAAAGTTCACAACTCTGACGGAAGAATTCACACGCTGTGATGTACTGACTCTATAGAGAGAGAGAGAGAGAGAGAGAGAGAGAGATTTTTATTTGTCACTCCTCTCCTCTACTACTACCAAACGTTATGAGTGTGTGTGAGTGTGTGTGTGTGAGTGTGTGTGTGTGTGTGTATGTGTGTGTATGAGTATGAGTGTGTGTATGAGTATGAGTATGTGTGTGTATGAGTATGTGTGTGTGTATGAGTATGTGTGTGTGTGTGTGTGTACGTGTGTGTGTGTGTGTGTACCCTCTTGAAGTAGATGTTTCCCAGACACAGGAGGGCGTCTGCCAGGCCGTGCTTCAGCCCGCTGCTACGGTAGATGTCGGCCATCTTCTCCAGATACTGGAGTTGGTCGTGTGGGTTTCCCTCACTGACACACGTACACACAAACACACACACACGCACACACACGCACATGCAAGAGCACACACACACACACACAGACACACAAACCTTTGCCCCAGATTCATGTATGTTGAAACGTTTTTAGACCCAGAAGTAAATAAACATCAACACACAGAATCACTGTTATAGCTCTATGTCCTGTGTGTGTGTGTGTGTGTGTGTGTGTGTGTGTTTGTGTGTGTACCTTGCCATAGCCTTGTAGGACTTTCCCATCCCGTCTGCATCCTGCAGCGTGCTGCAGATCTGTATGCAGGAGTTGAAGAACTGGAGACACACAAAATCAGACACACACACATGCACGCACACACACACGCACACACACACACACACACACACACACACACACACACCTGTTTGGCTGTGCCGTGGTCTCCTGCGCTCTGATAGGTCAGGCCAAGTCGATAGCAGGCTTCTGATTCGAGGTGTTTGTCTTCAGCTGAAACAGAAGAAGGAAGTAGTATTTTATTTTAACCTCATTTGCTTGTGTAAGAGTACTTTATCCAAAGTTACGTTGGAGTTCTTAGTTTATTTACTTTGTGTACTTAATCTCAAATACTCGTGTTTTAGTATCGTATGTGT
>NC_046983.1:1570000-1600000 GCF_009769545.1 Cyclopterus lumpus | reverse complement strand
TCATCGTCACCTTCATCTTCTTCATCATCACCACCACACTGATCTTGTCATTGTGTATTTATTCAGGTCGAGATACTATATTTTATAGACTATATTATATAATATATACATATATAATATATGTATATATTATAAATATATATTATATATATATATAATATATATATGTACACATACTCATTTGTACTTTTGTTACAGTAAGTTATTAAAAGGCCCTTAACACGTAAACCAAGATTAATGAATATAATCACTCATTGATCACATATTGTTCTATTGTGTATTTATTATAATGTTTATAAAGTTTTGTATAATATTCCACCTGTAAAGAAGTTAAACCAGCTTAAAACCGCACTAGCGGCCTCTGGAGGTCGAGTGGGTTCATTACACCCCACAATATGAAGCTTGAGTGGGATAGACAACTAGACATACGTGCTCATGGTGGAATAAAGGATATATATATATATATATATATATATATATATATATATATATATATATATATATATATATATACACATAATTGTAATAGTTTGCCATCACTATATGTCGGCTAGTGATATTATTTTCTATAATATTCTGATTTTTTAAACATTATTTAGGTGGAGGTGTGTGTTCTGCCTCTTTGTATATTAATGTGTGTATATTAATAAACGTAATCTGATTCATAGCCTATATATTTGTACACTGTGATGTGTTGCTGCTCTTCCACCGCTGGCTTTAAACTCACAGTAATCTTTGTTTATATTGTTGTTGTTTTTGTTGTTGTTGTGGTGCGTTCAGTGTTGCAGTAAAATAAAAGCTTTCCTGTTTGTTTACTACTATTTACTAAATATCTTTTTAAAAATAAAACGTAAAATGAACGACAGAAGAAAAGTGTGTGAATTATAGTGAGTGGCTGATTCCTGTAAATCACGTGACTGGCAGAGAGAGAGAGAGAGAGAGAGAGAGAGAGAGAGACAGAGAGAGAGAGAGAGAGAGAGAGAGAGAGAGAGAGAGAGAGAGAGAGAGAGAGAGAGAGAGAGAGAGAGAGAGAGAGAGTCCTCCCCGTGACGTGGCCGTAAACAGCGGACCGAACCACTACACCGTTTAATGGCGTTTTACGTTAATTATGGAGGATTTAATGATATTTTAATAATAATCCTGAACGTAATATTTGTTGTTGGTGTCATAGAAATATGTCTGTAGAGCCAGAGTTACATAAATATGTATATATATAAATATATATAATACAATTAGGATTATATATATATATTGATATATATAAAATATTGATATAATATATATAATATATAATTATATAAATTCAATAAATACATTAAATTAAAAACATTTAATTAAGGCAGTTTAGTACCTTTAACTTTAATAGAGTACTTGACAGGGTGGTATTAGTACCTCTAACTTTAGTAGAGTACTTGACAGGGTGGTATTAGTACCTTTAACTTTAGTAGAGTACTTGACAGGGTGGTATTAGTACCTCTAACTTTAGTAGAGTACTTGACAGGGTGGTATTAGTACCTCTAACTTTAATAGAGTACTTGACAGGGTGGTATTAGTACCTCTAACTTTAGTAGAGTACTTGACAGGGTGGTATTAGTACCTCTAACTTTAGTAGAGTACTTGACAGGGTGGTATTAGTACCTCTAACTTTAGTAGAGTACTTGACAGAGTGGTATTAGTACCTCTAACTTTAGTAGAGTACTTGACAGAGTGGTATTAGTACCTTTAACTTTAGTAGAGTACTTGACAGGGTGGTATTAGTACCTCTAACTTTAGTAGAGTACTTGACAGGGTGGTATTAGTACCTCTAACTTTAGTAGAGTACTTGACAGGGTGGTATTAGTACCTCTAACTTTAGTAGAGTACTTGACAGGGTGGTATTAGTACCTCTAACTTTAGTAGAGTACTTGACAGGGTGGTATTAGTACCTCTAACTTTAGTAGAGTACTTGACAGGGTGGTATTAGTACCTCTAACTTTAGTAGAGTACTTGACAGGGTGGTATTAGTACCTTTAACTTTAGTAGAGTACTTGACAGGGTGGTATTAGTACCTCTAACTTTAGTAGAGTACTTGACAGGGTGGTATTAGTACCTCTAACTTTAGTAGAGTACTTGACAGAGTGGTATTAGTACCTTTAACTTTAGTAGAGTACTTGACAGAGTGGTATTAGTACCTCTAACTTTAGTAGAGTACTTGACAGAGTGGTATTAGTACCTCTAACTTTAGTAGAGTACTTGACAGGGTGGTATTAGTACCTCTAACTTTAGTAGAGTACTTGACAGAGTGGTATTAGTACCTCTAACTTTAGTAGAGTACTTGACAGAGTGGTATTAGTATACCTTTAACTTATATATATATACATAATTGTAATAGTTTGCCATCACTATATGTCGGCTAGTGATATTATTTTCTATAATATTCTGATTTTTTAAACATTATTTAGGTGGAGGTGTGTGTTCTGCCTCTTTGTATATTAATGTGTGTATATTAATAAACGTAATCTGATTCATAGCCTATATATTTGTACACTGTGATGTGTTGCTGCTCTTCCACCGCTGGCTTTAAACTCACAGTAATCTTTGTTTATATTGTTGTTGTTGTTTTTGTTGTTGTTGTGGTGCGTTCAGTGTTGCAGTAAAATAAAAGCTTTCCTGTTTGTTTACTACTATTTACTAAATATCTTTTTAAAAATAAAACGTAAAATGAACGACAGAAGAAAAGTGTGTGAATTATAGTGAGTGGCTGATTCCTGTAAATCACGTGACTGGCAGAGAGAGAGAGAGAGAGAGAGAGAGAGAGAGAGAGAGAGAGAGAGAGAGAGAGAGAGAGAGAGAGAGACAGAGAGAGAGAGAGAGAGAGAGAGAGAGAGAGAGAGAGAGAGAGAGAGTCCTCCCCGTGACGTGGCTGTAAACAGCGGACCGAACCACTACACCGTTTAATGGCGTTTTACGTTAATTATGGAGGATTTAATGATATTTTTAGTACCTCTAACTTTAGTAGAGTACTTGACAGGGTGGTATTAGTACCTCTAACTTTAGTAGAGTACTTGACAGGGTGGTATTAGTACCTCTAACTTTAGTAGAGTATTTGACAGAGTGGTATTAGTACCTCTAACTTTAGTAGAGTACTTGACAGGGTGGTATTAGTACCTCTAACTTTAGTAGAGTACTTGACAGGGTGGTATTAGTACCTCTAACTTTAGTAGAGTACTTGACAGGGTGGTATTAGTACCTCTAACTTTAGTAGAGTACTTGACAGGGTGGTATTAGTACCTCTAACTTTAGTAGAGTACTTGACAGGGTGGTATTAGTACCTCTAACTTTAGTAGAGTACTTGACAGGGTGGTATTAGTACCTCTAACTTTAGTAGAGTACTTGACAGAGTGGTATTAGTACCTCTAACTTTAGTAGAGTACTTGACAGGGTGGTATTAGTACCTCTAACTTTAGTAGAGTACTTGACAGGGTGGTATTAGTACCTCTAACTTTAGTAGAGTACTTGACAGGGTGGTATTAGTACCTCTAACTTTAGTAGAGTACTTGACAGAGTGGTATTAGTACCTCTAACTTTAGTAGAGTACTTGACAGAGTGGTATTAGTACCTCTAACTTTAGTAGAGTACTTGACAGGGTGGTATTAGTACACTCCTTTTCCTGTTATCGTGAAGGGGCGGGGCCTCCAAACCGAAAGTAGGTGCGCTACAGACTGTTGACGGTCCTCCATTTTCCTGCGACGTTGACCCGGAGAAGCCCGAGAGGCTCGTGGAGGAGACCACCACCGGCCGCTGTGACGTAAGTGAACGTACATGACGTCATGGGTTTCTTGGGGTCACGCAGGTCACACGTGAAGACCTCCGTGTTCAGTCTGTAAACTTCGTTTTGATCAACGCATGCGCAGTCCGCACACACATCGTGTCAACAACCAGCCCTCGAGATAACAACATTTATGACGAGTTCAACAATTTGTTTATTTGTTCATTAATGTGTTTATTATGATGAGTTCATTAATGTGTTTATTATGATGAGTTCATTAATGTGTTTATTATGATGAGTTCATTAATGTGTTTATTATTTGTTCATTAATGTGTTTATTATGATTTGTTCATTAATATGTTTAATATGATGAGTTCAACACTGTGTTTCATCCGGAAGCAGCGAGCTTCAGACTTCATCTAGAGATGTGTGTTTATTATTAAAACACGGAACAAGGAAGGAAGTCAATTCCGACTATTTCCTTATTTTAATATCACATGACAGTGTTTCCCCTAAGTGTACAGCTTGGGGGGGTTCTGCTCCGGGTTCTGCTCCGGGTTCTGCTCCGGGTTCTATGCCCTCTTCCCCCCCTGCAGCGTTTATAAACGCAGTTCAGCGGTCTGCGTGTCGCTGTCTGTCTGTCCGCTGTGGGAGGGGCTTACCTGTGAGCGCGCACAGACACGTGCACACACACGTGAGCGCGCACAGACACGTGCACACACACGTGAGCTGTGTGAAACACGGAATTCTGATGACTACATAATATCATATTTAGCTGACAACAATAATAACCACTTTATGTCCAGCTGCACTCTGGAAGGTAGTGAATTAAATGAGGTACTTTACTTTTTTCCGTTTTAATCTACTTTATACTTCCAGTCTACGACATCTCAGAGGGAAATATTTGACTTTTTACTCCACTACATTTATTTATTACGTACTTTTCACATTTAAAATAATAATAATCTCACAAATATTATACTATATTACTATACAATTATCTCTGCCTTTGATCGTCTCAGCCTGTTATTGTATGTTATCGTATTGTAATTAACCGGAATGAACAATGAAAGTAGAAAATGATCAAATAAACAAATTTAAATTAAAGTTTCAGCAACAACGCAAGAAAATGGCAGAGGAGAGGAAGTTGAGGGAGCAGTCCAGCTCTTCGTCCTCCACTCATTCCCCCCTGTCTGAACAGCCAATCAGCTCCAGCAGTGAGGATATCAGGTAATATAATATATGTATTAAAATGTGTTCATGTATATATGTGTGTGTGTATATTTATATATTCACTGTCTTCTCTCAATAGTTCACAGGTGAGTGAAGCCGAGTCCTCGGCTCCCAGCTGTGTTTCTCTGAAGAGTGATGGATCCATGCTCCAGCCGCTCTGGTTTGGTCATAAGAGACAAAGGTAATTTAAATCAATGTATTTTCAGCCAATCAGAAGTGGGCAGCTAAAGGACAAAATACCTGTCAAATGTTTTTAGCATTTTGTTTAAACTTGTATCCTAATATGTGAGGAATAATACAGTATGTGGTTTGTATGTGTGTGTATGTGCGTATATATATATATATATATATATATATATATATATATACACATTTATTTATTCACTGTCTTCTCTCAATAGTTCACAGGTGAGTGAAGCCGAGTCCTGGCCTCCCAGCTGTGTTTCTCTGAAGAGTGATGGATCCATGTTCCAGCCGCTCTGGTTTGGTAATAAGAGACAACGGTAATTTAAATAAACTCCCTTTGCCGCTCGACTGCTCACCTCCACCTGCCGCTATGACCACATCACCCCGGTCCTACGCGACCTTCACTGGCTGTCAAATTCAGGATAGACTTTAAGATATTACTCACCAGCTACAGAGCCCTAAACAACCTGGCCCCTCCCTTTCAGACCTCCTCCCCCTCCAAGCCCCAACCTGTTGCCTCAGGTCCGCCGGTGCAAACACTCTGAAGACCATCAGGACCAAGCGCCGGACCTGGGGCTACAGGGCCTTCTCAGCTGCTGCACCCCCCCTCTGGAACGCCCTCCCCATCCACATCCGTCAGGCTCCCACCCTTTCACCATTCAAGCAAGCCCTCAAACCACTTCTTCAAACTCGCCTTCACCTTCTAACCCCGCCCCTTACCCTCCACTACATGACTCACTCCTGCCCCCTACCATCCACTACATGACTCACTACTGCCCCCTACCCTCCACTACATGACTCACTCCTGCCCCCTACCCTCCACTACATGACTGCCTCCTACCCTCCACTACATGACTCACTCCTGCCCCCTACCATCCACTACATGACTCACTACTGCCCCCTACCCTCCACTACATGACTCACTCCTGCCCCCTACCCTCCACTACATGACTCACTACTGCCCCCTACCCTCCACTACATGACTCACTCCTGCCCCCTACCCTCCACTACATGACTCACTCCTGCCCCCTACCCTCCACTACATGACTCACTCCTGCCCCCTACCCTCCACTACATGACTCACTCCTGCCCCCTACCCTCCACTACATGACTGCCTCCTACTGCCCCCTACCCTCCACTACATGACTCACTCCTGCCCCCTACCATCCACTACATGACTCACTCCTGCCCCCTACCCTCCACTACATGACTCACTCCTGCCCCCTACCATCCACTACATGACTCACTCCTGCCCCCTACCCTCCACTACATGACTGCCTCCTACTGCCCCCTACCATCCACTACATGACTGCCTCCTACTGCCCCCTACCCTCCACTACATGACTGCCTCCTACTGCCCCCTACCCTCCACTACATGACTCACTCCTGCCCCCTACCCTCCACTACATGACTGCCCCCTACCATCCACTACATGACTCACTCCTGCCCCCTACCCTCCACTACATGACTGCCTCCTACCCTCCACTACATGACTCACTACTGCCCCCTACCCTCCACTACATGACTCACTACTGGCCCCTACCCTCCACTACATGACTCACTACTGCCCCCTACCCTCCACTACATGACTGCCTCCTACCCTCCACTACATGACTCACTACTGCCCCCTACCCTCCACTACATGACTTACTACTGCCCCCTACCCTCCACTACATGACTCACTACTGCCCCCTACCCTCCACTACATGACTCACTACTGCCCCCTACCATCCACTACATGACTCACTACTGCCCCCTACCCTCCACTACATGACTCACTACTGCCCCCTACCATCCACTATATGACTCACTACTGCCCCCTACCCTCCACTACATGACTCACTACTGCCTCCTACCCTCCACTACATGACTCACTACTGCCCCCTACCCTCCACTACATGACTCACTCCTGCCTCCTACCCTCCACTACATGACTCACTACTGCCCCCTACCCTCCACTACATGACTCACTACTGCCCCCTACCCTCCACTACATGACTCACTACTGCCCCCTACCCTCCACTACATGACTCACTACTGCCCCCTACCCTCCACTACATGACTCACTACTGCCACCTACCCTCCACTACATGACTCACTACTGCCCCCTACCCTCCACTACATGACTCACTACTGCCCCCTACCATCCACTACATGACTCACTCCTGCCCCCTACCATCCACTACATGACTGCCTCCTACCCTCCACTACATGACTCACTACTGCCCCCTACCCTCCACTACATGACTCACTACTGCCCCCTACCATCCACTACATGACTGCCTCCTACTGCCCCCTACCCTCCACTACATGACTGCCTCCTACCCTCCACTACATGACTCACTACTGCCCCCTACCCTCCACTACATGGCTCACTACTGCCCCCTACCATCCACTACATGACTCACTCCTGCCCCCTACCCTCCACTACATGACTGCCTCCTACCCTCCACTACATGACTCACTACTGCCCCCTACCATCCACTACATGACTCACTACTGCCCCCTACCCTCCACTACATGGCTCACTACTGCCCCCTACCATCCACTACATGACTCACTACTGCCCCCTACCCTCCACTACATGGCTCACTACTGCCCCCTATCATCCACTACATGACTCACTCCTGCCCCCTACCCTCCACTACATGACTGCCTCCTACCCTCCACTACATGACTCACTACTGCCCCCTACCCTCCACTACATGACTGCCTCCTACCCTCCACTACATGACTCACTACTGCCCCCTACCCTCCACTACATGACTGCCTCCTACCCTCCACTACATGACTCACTACTGCCTCCTACCCTCCACTACATGACTCACTACTGCCCCCTACCATCCACTACATGACTCACTCCTGCCCCCTACCCTCCACTACATGACTCACTCCTGCCCCCTACCATCCACTACATGACTGCCTCCTACCCTCCACTACATGACTCACTCCTGCCCCCTACCATCCACTACATGACTCACTACTGCCCCCTACCCTCCACTACATGACTCACTCCTGGCCCCTACCCTCCACTACATGACTCACTCCTGCCCCCTGCCCTCCACTACATGACTCACTCCTGCCCCCTACCCTCCACTACATGACTCACTCCTGCCCCCTACCCTCCACTACATGACTGCCTCCTACTGCCCCCTACCCTCCACTACATGACTCACTACTGCCCCCTACCCTCCACTACATGACTCACTCCTGCCCCCTACCCTCCACTACATGACTCACTCCTGCCCCCTACCATCCACTACATGACTCACTCCTGCCCCCTACCCTCCACTACATGACTGCCTCCTACTGCCCCCTACCATCCACTACATGACTCACTCCTGCCTCCTACCCTCCACTACATGACTGCCCCCTACCATCCACTACATGACTCACTCCTGCCCCCTACCCTCCACTACATGACTGCCTCCTACCCTCCACTACATGACTCACTACTGCCCCCTACCCTCCACTACATGACTCACTACTGGCCCCTACCCTCCACTACATGACTCACTCCTGCCCCCTACCCTCCACTACATGACTGCCTCCTACCCTCCACTACATGACTCACTACTGCCCCCTACCCTCCACTACATGACTCACTACTGCCCCCTACCCTCCACTACATGACTCACTACTGCCCCCTACCCTCCACTACATGACTCACTACTGCCCCCTACCATCCACTACATGACTCACTACTGCCCCCTACCATCCACTACATGACTCACTACTGCCCCCTACCCTCCACTACATGACTCACTACTGCCCTCTACCATCCACTACATGACTGCCTCCTACTGCCCCCTACCCTCCACTACATGACTGCCTCCTACCCTCCACTACATGACTCACTACTGCCCCCTACCATCCACTACATGACTCACTACTGCCCCCTACCCTCCACTACATGGCTCACTACTGCCCCCTACCATCCACTACATGACTCACTACTGCCCCCTACCCTCCACTACATGGCTCACTACTGCCCCCTACCATCCACTACATGACTCACTCCTGCCCCCTACCCTCCACTACATGACTGCCTCCTACCCTCCACTACATGACTCACTACTGCCCCCTACCCTCCACTACATGACTGCCTCCTACCCTCCACTACATGACTCACTACTGCCTCCTACCCTCCACTACATGGCTCACTACTGCCCCCTACCATCCACTACATGACTCACTCCTGCCCCCTACCCTCCACTACATGACTGCCTCCTACCCTCCACTACATGACTCACTACTGCCCCCTACCCTCCACTACATGACTGCCTCCTACCCTCCACTACATGACTCACTACTGCCTCCTACCCTCCACTACATGACTCACTCCTGCCCCCTACCATCCACTACATGACTCACTCCTGCCCCCTACCCTCCACTACATGACTGCCTCCTACCCTCCACTACATGACTCACTACTGCCCCCTACCCTCCACTACATGACTGCCTCCTACCCTCCACTACATGACTCACTACTGCCCCCTACCCTCCACTACATGACTCACTCCTGCCCCCTACCATCCACTACATGACTTACTACTGTACCCTACTCTCTACAACATGACTCACTCCTGCCTCCTACCCTCCACTACATGACTCACTCCTGCCCCCTACCATCCACTACATGACTCACTACTGCCTCCTACCATCCACTACATGACTCACTCCTGCCCCCTACCCTCCACTACATGACTCACTCCTGTACCCTACCCTCTACAACATGACTCACTCCTGCCTCCTACCCTCCACTACATGACTCACTCCTGTACCCTACCCTCTACAACATGACTCACTACTGCCTCCTACCCTCCACTACATGACTCACTCCTGTACCATACCCTCTACAACATGACTCACTCCTGCCTCCTACCCTCCACTACATGACTCACTCCTGCCCCCTACCCTCCACTACATGACTCACTACTGCCTCCTACCCTCCACTACGTGACTCACTCCTGCCCCCTACCCTCCACTACATGACTCACTACTGCCTCCTACCCTCCACTACATGACTCACTCCTGCCCCTACCCTCCACTACATGACTCACTCCTGCCTCCTACCCTCCACTACATGACTCACTCCTGCCTCCTACCCTCTACAACATGACTCACTCCTGCCTCCTACCCTCTACAACATGACTCACTCCTGCCTCCTACCCTCCACTATGTGACTCACTCCTGCCTCCTACCCTCTACAACATGACTCACTCCTGCCTCCTACCCTCCACTATGTGACTCACTCCTGCCTCCTACCCTCTACAACATGACTCACTACTGCCTCCTACCCTCCACTACATGACTCACTCCTGCCTCCTACCCTCTACAACATGACTCACTCCTGCCCCCTACCCTCCACTACATGACTCACTCCTGCCTCCTACCCTCCACTACATGACTCACTCCTGCCCCCTACCCTCCACTACATGACTCACTCCTGCCCCCTACCCTCTACAACATGACTCAATTCTATACCCTACCCTCCACTACTAAAGCCTCACTGGGAAGATGCAAGTCCAGACTGCTCCCTGTCTCCTGTGGTGTTCCGCAAGGGTCGGTTCTCGGCCCCATCCTCTTCATTATTTACATGCTCCCCCTCATCAGCAAATATATATATATTGTTAAGTTCAACCGAAATTCTGAGCTTCCCATGCTTTGAAAGATGTCCTGAGACCAGTAATTTAAAATATAAAGTATTTAATGAAGGAATAAGGATCATAAGCATATATTTCTGTCCCAGCCGGGCGCACTCACGTGTCGTTGGGTCCACAGACTATAATAACGATTTATATGAATAAAAATCTGTTAAAATAGTTAACTGTCTACCGCCTTCACGTGAGAGGACAAATGCCTTACAGAGTTCTGAAAGGTTAAGTACAATCCATACACTGAGCATAAAGCTTCTCCATTGGTTAGTATCAGGTATGCATGCATATACCTCAACTACACAGCATGCTATTTGCCTAACAGTACAAGGAGGCGGACTTCTCTAAGCAATAAAACACAATGCTACTTCCCTTATCTCTTCCCTTTCGGCCCTAAACAGTAAGATGGGCTCCTTCAAAATAAATGCCTCTCTTCCAGTCTCTTAGGGAGACCACTACTTTGACTACGCCTCCTTGGATCAATACATTCCATTCATACCTGAGTCATCTTTATAGTTATGATAACTATGAAACATAAAACAATCAGCATACAGTTACAATAATACTTATTCAGTGATTACACCTTTACAGTAACATACTTATACAGTGACAGTGACTTTTCTCCCATGTTTCCCAAACACATTCCTTCAGAATATTCTTCATAATATCCCTTATTGATTATCATATCTTTCTTATGTCCATCCATCCATCCATTATCAGCTCTTATCCGGGGTCGGGTCGCGGTGGCAGCAGGTTCAGCAGGCCGACCCAGGCCTCCCTCTCACCCGCAACACTTTCCAGCTCATTCTGGGTGATCCCGAGGCGTTCAAAGGCCAGCCGGGAGATATAATCCCTCCAGCGTGTCCTCGGTCTTCCCCGGGGCCTCCTACCAGTTGGACGTGCCCGGAAAACCTCTAATGGGAGGCGTCCAGGAGGCATCCTAACTAGATGAACCACCTCAGCTGACTCCTTTCGACACGAAGGAGCAGCGACTCGACTCCAAGCTCCCCCCTGATGTCCGAGCTCCTTACCCTATCTCTAAGGCTGAGCCCGGCCACCCTACGGAGGAAGCTCATTTCGGCCGCTTGTATCCGAGATCTCGTTCTTTCGGTCACGACCCAGAGTTCGTGACCATAGGTGAGGGTCGGAACGTAGACCGACCAGTAAATGGAGAGCTTTGCCTTCCGGCTCAGCTCCCTCTTCACCAAGACGGACCGGTACAGCGCCTGTTTTACTGCTGCAGCCGCACCGATCCGCCTATCGATCTCCCGCTCCACCTTACCCTCACTCGTGAACAAGACCCCGAGATACTTGAACTCCTTCGCTTGGGGTAGGCAGTTTGCCCCCACCTGGAGGGGTTTCCGGCAGAGCACCATGGCCTCAGATTTGGAGGTGCTAACTCTCATCCCTGCCGCTTCGCACTCGGCTGCAAAACGCCCCAGTGAATGCTGGAGGTCACGGTCCGAGGAGGCAAACAGGACCGCATCATCCGCAAACAGCAGAGAGGCGATCCCGAGACTCCCGAACCGGATCCTCTCCGCCCCCTGGCTGCGCCTAGATATCCTGTCCATGAAGGTCACGAACAGGACCGGTGATAAAGGGCAGCCCTGGCGGAGGCCAACACCCACCGGGAACGTGTCTGACTTACTACCGAGAAGACGAACACAGCTCCTACTGCAGGCGTACAGAGACCGGATGGCCCGTGCCAACGGGTCCGGCATCCCATACTCCCGCAGCACCCCCCACAAAAAACCCAGAGGGACCCGGTCGAAAGCCTTCTCCAGGTCTACAAAGCACATGTAAACTGGTTGGGCAAACTCCCAGGACCCCTCCAGTAATCTTGCGAGGGTAAAGAGCTGGTCCACTGTTCCACGACCGGGACGGAATCCGCACTGTTTGTCTTGAATCTGAGGTTCGACAAGCGGTCGGAGCCTCCTCTCCAGCACCCTGGCATAAGCTTTTCCCGGGAGGCTGAGCAGTGTGATACCACGATAGTTCGAGCACACTCTCCGGTCCCCCTTCTTGAAGATGGGAACCATCACCCCGGTCTGCCAGTCCATGGGCACTGTTCCAGACCCCCATGCGACACTGAAAAGGCGTGTCAACCAAGACAGCCCAACAATGTCCAGCGCTTTCAGCATCTCAGGGCGGATCTCATCCACCCCTGGCGCCTTGCCACCAAGGAGCTTTTTGACTACCTTAGCGACCTCTGCCAGGGATATGGGTGAATCTACCCCCAAGTCTTCTGGCGCTGCCCCCTCTCCGGGGGACATGTTGGCCGGGTTTAGGAGTTCCTCAAAGTGCTCTTTCCACCGCCCGACGATGTCCCCAGTCCGGGTCAGCAGTCCCCCCCCCCCTGCTGAGAACAGCCTGGGGTAGACCCTGCTTTCCCTTCCTGAGCCGTCGGATGGTTTGCCAGAACTTCCTTGAGGCCAACCGAAAGTCCTTCTCCATGGCCTCCCCGAATTCCTCCCATGCCCGAGTTTTAGCCTCCGCGACCATCGCAGCTGTAGCCCTTCTGGCCCGCCGGTACCCGTCAGCTGCTTCAGGAGACCCCTGGGCCAGCCAGGCCCGAAAGGCCTCCTTCTTCAGTTTGACGGCTTCCCTCACCCCCGGTGTCCACCACCGGGTTCTCGGGTTGCCGCCACGACAGGCACCGATGACCTTCCGGCCACAGCCCCGAGCAGCCGCGTCCACAATAGAGGCTTTGAACAAGGTCCACTCGGATTCCATGTCCCCAGCCTCCCTCGGGATTTGTGAGAAGTTCTTCCGGAGGTGGGAGTTGAAGACCTCCCGGACAGGATCCTCTGCCAGACCTTCCCAGTTCACCCTCACTACACGTTTGGGCTTGCCAGGTCTTTCTAGCCGAGTCCCCCGCCATCTGATCCAACTCACCACCAGGCGGTGATCAGTTGACAGCTCGGCTCCTCTCTTCACCCGAGTGTCCAAGACATACGGCCGCAGATCAGATGATACGATTACAAAGTCGATCATTGATCTCCGGCCTAAGGTGTTCTGGTACCAGGTACACTTATGAGCCACCTTATGTTCGAACATGGTGTTCGTTATGGACAAACTGTGGCTAGCACAGAAGTCCAACAACAAAACACCATTCAGGTTCAGATCGGGCAAGCCGTTCCTCCCAATCACGCCCCGCCAGGTTTCTCTGTCATTGCCCACGTGAGCGTTGAAGTCTCCCAGGAGAACTATGGAGTCGGCAGGCGGCGCCCTTTCCAGGACCCCTCCCACCGACTCCAAGAAGGCCGGATACTCCGAAATGCTGTTCGGTGCATAAGCACAAACAACAGTCAGAGCTTTACTCCCCGCAACCCGTAGGCGCAGGGAGGCGACCCTCTCGTTCCCCGGAGAAAACTCCAACACAGCGGCGCTCAGCCGGGGGCTCGTGAGTATCCCCACTCCCGCCCGGCGCCTCTCACCCTGGGCAACTCCAGAAAAGGACAAAGTCCAACCCTTCTCCAGGAGCTTGGTTCCAGAGCCCATGCTGTGCGTGGAGGTGAGCCCAACTATATCTAGCTGGTACCGCTCCGCCTCCTGCACCAGCTTCCTCGCTAGTGAGGTGACGTTCCACGTCCCTAGAGCTAGTCTATGCCGCCAGCGATCGGCCCGCCCAGGTCTCCCGACTGGCCCGCCGCCCGGTCTACATAGCACCCGACCCCGATAATTCTCCCTGCGGGTGGTGGGTCCACAGTTTGACTGCTGCTCTATGATGTTTTTTCGGGCTGAGCCCGACCGGGCCCCATGGGCGAAAGCCCGGCCACCAGACGCTCGCCGACGAGCTCCCCTCCTGGGTCTGGCTCCGGGAGGGTGCCCCGGTTTCCCTTGTCCGGGCAAGGTAGCTTTAGTCCGTGGGCTGCTTATCATCAGGGGTTATTGAACCGCTCTTAGTCTGGGCTCTCCCCCAAGACCTGTTTGCCTTGGGAGACCCTACCAGGGACTGATGCCCCGGACAACATAGCTCCCAGGATCACTGAGCCACTCAAACTCCTCCACCACGTTAAGGTGGCGATTCATCTTTCTTATGTATTAATTTAAAACATGGACTTTCCTATTTACATGTGCAAGTATATATAAAAAACCATTACAACTCATATATATATATATATATATATATATATATATATATATATATATATATATATATATATATTGTAGTGTGTGTGTATATATACATATATACACACACATATATATGTATTTATATATTCACTGTCTTCTCTCAATAGTTCACAGGTGAGTGAAGCCGAGTCCTCGGCTCCCAGCTGTGTTTCTCTGAAGAGTGATGGATCCATGCTCCAGCCGCTCTGGTTTGGTAATAAGAGACAAAGGTAATTTAAATCAATGTATTTTCAGCCAATCAGAAGTGGGCAGCTAAAGGACAAAATACCTGTCAAATATTTTTAGCATTTTGTTTAAACTTGTATCCTAATATGTGAGGAATAATACAGTATGTGGTTTGTATGTGTGTGTATGTGCGTATATATATATATATATATATATATATATATATATATATATATATATATATACACATTTATTTATTCACTGTCTTCTCTCAATAGTTCACAGGTGAGTGAAGCCGAGTCCTCGGCTCCCAGCTGTGTTTCTCTGAAGAGTGATGGATCCATGTTCCAGCCGCTCTGGTTTGGTAATGAGAGACAACGGTAATTCTATTGAATAGTATTCTCCAAACAAAACATCACGCATCTAAAAGCACATCACGGTTTATCACAGATTCGTTCCGTTGAGCACTTTGACGCATTCTAAATGAATTAAAATAAAATAAAATCCCCCTCTTGATGGCCCTCCAGCCAGCTCACTGTACAACCAGCAACAACAAGAAAAGATCCTGACCACCAGAGAGTCGCTGAGGAAGACGCTGGTAAGTTTATCTGTACTTTTAGTGCAGATAAGAGGTCACATGTGTTAGGTAGCAACAAAAGGACTGGACTCAAATGCCGACTCACCGGGGTAAAGTCATTTTGTTTTCCAAAAAGGGAGATCAAGAAAAACAAAATATCCATATCCACAGGGAATAACACAGTGAATAACACATTGAATAACACAGGGAATAACACAGTGAATAACACATTGAATAACACAGGAAATAACACAGTGAATAACACAGGAAATAACACAGTGAATAACACAGTGAATAACACAGTGAATAACACAGTGAATAACAGTGAATAACACAGTGAATAACACAGTGAATAACACAGTGAATAACACAGTGAATAAAAACAGACACAGCTGGGCAGGGGACCAACAGGGTTTAAATACACTGGGAAGGTGCAGGTGATTACACACAAGAGGATTCAATCAAGCACAATCTCAGGGAAACAGAGGACACAAGAGACAAGGACTTTCAAAATAAAACAGGAAACCCAGAACCGTGACAACATGTTTGTTTGTGCTTTTGCAGGACAGAACTAAACATATTTGATCTCGCATCACCGTAATTTGGTAATTTGAACCATGCATTTTTTGTTATTGTTTCAGGGCGCTGCCTTTTTTTGAAAGCAAAGAAGAATCTTAAAAAAGAAATGCAGAGGAAGTTTGCCTCGACACTTGAAGGCCTTGGTGACCAAGAGAACCCCATGAACAGCATCTACACGACACTCTTCATCACCACCGCGGAGAGCGAGGGGCCCCACGAGGAGCGGTCGTTCAGATACACCAAACAACCACAATCTTCTGAACAATCAGTCGACCTCTGCGACATCCTGAAGCCTTTGCCTGGTCAAGAGACGCCGGTCAGAACAGTCCTGACGAAGGGCGTCGCGGGAATCGGAAAGTCCTTTTCTGTGCAGAAATTCATTCTGGATTGGGCCGAGGGGAGAGAAAACCAGGACGTCGATTTTGTTTTCAACCTCGCTTTCCAAGAGCTGAATTTGAGTACAGATAACCAGAGCTTGCACAAGCTCCTGGCTGATTTTCACCCTGCGGTCCGAGATCTGAAAGACCCTGAAGATTTCGTCAAAGCCAAAGTTATAGTGATCCTGGACGGCCTGGATGAAGGCAGATTTCCGCTGAACTTCAAAACCAAGAGAGTGACATCTGTCAGTGAAGTAACATCTGTGGATAACCTCGTAGAAAACCTCATCCGGGGGAACCTTCTGCCTAAGGCTAACCTCTGGATAACGTCACGTCCAGCAGCAGCCAATCAGATCCCTGAAAAGTTTGTTGACATGGTGACGGAGATAAGAGGGTTCAGTGACCGACAAAAAGAACAATACTTCAGGGAGAGGTTTCGTCAGGACGAGGGTCTCGCTGTCAGGTTCATTTCGCACATGCGCTCCTCACCGAGTCTCGACATCATGTGCCAGATCCCGATCTTCTGCTGGATTGCCGCCGTATTATTTAAGGAGATCTCCGGGGGAGACGAGAAAGCCGAACCCCCTCAAACTTTGACAGAGATGATGGCGCATTTGCTGATTACACAAACAAAACTCAGAAGCAGAAAGTATGGCCAGAAAACACACAAGGAGTTCCTTCTGAAACTCGGTAAGCTTGCATTTGTTCAGCTGCAGAAGAATAACCTCATCTTCTACGAGGAAGACCTGGAAGAATGTGGCATTGACATACCAGAAGCAACCATCTACTCTGGATTTTGCACCACCATTCTTCGGGAAGAACGACTCGTTTTCAAGAAAAATGTATTTTTCTTTGTGCACCTGACCATACAGGAGTTCTTTGCGTCTTTTTTTGTCTTTGACTGTTTCACAAACAAGAACACAAAAGAGCTCGGCAACTTCCTCAGTCCGGAGGACGGAGAACATACTTTACTTGATCTTCTAAAGATGACAGTTGACAAAGTGTTGGAAGATCAGAACGGACACCTGGACCTCTTCTTGCGATTCCTCCTCGGCCTCATGGTGGAACCAAACCGGAGAGTCCTTCAGGGTCTGCTGAAGACGCCGGACGCCAGCGAAGATACCGAGAAGAAAATCTTGACTAGCCTCAAAGCCATCCGAAGAAAGACCCTCTCTCCAGACAACTGCATCAACCTCTTCCAGAATATTGTCGAGATGAGAGACCACAAAGTCAAAGATGAGATTGAAGAATATCTCAAGTCGTCCGATGGTTCCAAAACAGAGCTGACTCCCCTGCACTGCTCTGCGCTGGCCTACATGCTGCAGGTATCAAAGCAGGATCTGGATGTGTTGGACTTGAAGAGTTTCAACACATCGGAGAAAGGCCGAAGGAGGCTGATACCAGCTGTGATGATCAGCAGAAAGGCCATGCAAGTTTACCGTCTCTGTATTACGTAATATAATCTGGTTGCATTAGTTCTTTCACTAGTAGTGTATGTTAATCACACAGTTTAACCTTTGTCTTTGTCGTATAATAACCAAATCATCCACCTCTAGACTTGCAGACTGCAAAGTGGACGAGGCATGGCTTAAGCATCTGGCCTTTGGCCTCAACTTCCCCTACTTACCTCTGAGAGATCTGGATCTGAGCAACAATGACCTGAAAGATTCAGGAGTAAAGCTGCTCTGTGATGGACTGTCGAGTCAATACTGCAGACTCGAGACGCTGAGGTACTTCTTGTCGATTCTTTGCACTGCTGCATTATTCTAAGCCTATACCGTATGCACCTTCATTCAGGGATGCAAGAAACTGGCTTCTTTATAAATACTTCTTGAACCTGCATGCTAATAAACCAAACACTGTTTCCTCAGGCTGTCAGGTTGTCAGATCACAAAGGATGGCTGCGCTTCTCTGGCCTCGGCTCTACGTTCGAAGGCCTCCAAACTGATGGAGCTGGACCTGAGCTACAACCATCCAGGAGAATCAGGAAAGAAGCTGCTCTCTGAGCTGAATAACGACCCACGGTACAAGCTCAAGTAAGTACAATGCGAGAGTAATCCACTGAAGTAAGACTGCAAAACAACTCAAGGGTACCCTCGGATCTGACCGAATTCTACCACCATATGTTGGATAGCAATAACAACAACATGGACATCATTCAAATGTACAATGAATGAATGTTGTTCTTTGTCTGATTGTCTTTTTTCCTTCAGTCTTGATCATGGTGGAAGTCAACGGATGAAACCGGGATTCAAGAAATGTAAGACTATAAATAAATAAACTGCTGAATGTTGTTACCACAGTGATTCATTTGCGGATAGTAATTTCAAAAAATTGGTAAACTCTAATATTCCCCATTGCATGAGAAGAACTTGAATTCTTCCTGGAGGGAAGGCCCGGTTTCTAATGGATATCTTTCCTAACTTCCCCATCTTATTAATTAAAGTCCATACTCCTAAAATGAAGTGTTTTCCGTCCTCCAGATGCCTGTGCGCTCACTTGGGACCCCAACACGGCCCACAAGAAGCTCCTTCTCTCGGAGGGCAACAGAAAGGTGACCCGGGTGGAAGACGAGCAGCCATACCCGCCTCATCCAGAAAGGTTCGATCCCAGCCAACAGGTGCTGTGTGAACAGGGTCTGGAGGGGCGCTGCTACTGGGAGGCCGAGGTGACGGAGCCCTTCAACATCGGGTTAACGTACAGAACCATTGGCAGGAAAGGGGATGTGAATGATTGCAAGCTGGGACGCAGCGATAAGTCTTGGTCCATGACTTGCTCTGATGATGGTTGTTTTGTTCTGCACAACAACCAGAGTGTGTGCGTCTCTTCCCTGAGCTCGCGCTCCAGCCGGGTGGGGGTGTATCTGGATGGGCCGGCTGGCACCCTGTCCTTCTACAGAGCTTCCTCCGACAGTCAGACCCTCATCCGTACCTTCAACGCCACGTTCAAAGAGCCCCTCTATCCCGCCGCTGAGCTTCGCACTCATTCGTCTGCGTTATTTTGTCAGCTGCCGTAGATCCATCAGCGGCCGAAGGCTACCAGGTGTGTTGAAGCCGTTTGCAGCGCGTAGAATCGGCTTCAGAGGCAGTCGGGGAAAGAGCGGTCGGACCGGCTGTTGTGATCTTGTTGCTCCGTGTTTTTCGCCTTCACCTTTTTTCTTTCGCCACGTGCCAACCGCACCCGCAGTAAAACAGAAGGGAAACATGAATAAATATTAAATACAAACTTTTTCCGACACGACAAGAACCGCCCGGCTTAGCCGACGAGCTCGTGCAACGAAAGGCTAAGCTTCAGAAACGCGCTACGACGTGAAAAGCACATTCTCTTCTCGCATGAAATGAACCATGTATTGTATAGCTCAGTACAGTGCCGTAACGGAAACACATGAGGCCCCCCTGCAGAATAACCCTGAGAGGGCCCCCCCCCCATATGTAAGGGATAATGTATTGTCCGGCGGTCATTATCCAAAGATAAACGAACAGGACCCAAGCTTTTCTTTTGAGGGAAATTTATTCAATCAGAAAAAACAGCTCAAACAAAGAACACATGTACAAAACATATGCTAGGGCCTATCAAACAGCTCAAATAGAACATATGTTACAACAACATAACAAATATGCCTACATATAGTCGATACACCGGTAGGCTACTTTCTACAGGTTTGCATTTGAATACACATGTGCGCGTCTTTTAGCAAATATGTGTGCAAAGTCTTTAACCACGCTCTTTACATCTAAACTGACGTTTATTCTCTATGCTAAGGATGGCCAGACCTGACAGCCTCTCTTGTGACATGGAGCTTCTGAGATATGTTTTGATCAGTTTTAGCTTGGAAAATGACCTTTCTTACTTAACGGTTACTTGTATTATTTTGTACAGAGCCGTTGTCTTCTCAAAAGGGTTGCAGTGTTGGACAACGTGAAATGAAGTTAAACAACGATGTGGTTGTGGAGATAATTAAGGAACGTGTCCGATAATGGGCGCAGGGGGTATAGTGAGAGCATAGGTTTAATAAGGTTAATGTATTTTCAAGCACAACACATAGACAGAGCAGTACAGCTGTCAAAGTATAACGTTAGCTACGTGGTAATGTTAGCTATAGCAAACAGTACAATACCCGTCTCTTCTGGTAGATGAGTGCATCCTTCACCAGCTGGTCGAAAAAGACTTGTGATTTTGGGAAGTTTGGCATTTAATTCAGAAATGTTCTGTTTTTTGAGATCAATGATCGACTTTGTAATCGTATCATCTGATCTGCGGCCGTATGTCTTGGACACTCGGGTGAAGAGAGGAGCAGAGCTGTCAACTGATCACCACCTGGTGGTGAGTTGGATCAGATGGCGGGGGACTCGGCTAGAGAGACCTGGCAAGCCCAAACGTGTAGTGAGGGTGAACTGGGAACGTCTGGCAGAGGATCCTGTCCGGGAGGTCTTCAACTCCCACCTCCGGAAGAACTTCTCACAAATCCCGAGGGAGGCTGGGGACATGGAATCCGAGTGGACCTTGTTCAAAGCCTCTATTGTGGACGCGGCTGCTCGGGGCTGTGGCCGGAAGGTCATCGGTGCCTGTCGTGGCGGCAACCCTAGAACCCGGTGGTGGACACCGGGGGTGAGGGAAGCCGTCAAACTGAAGAAGGAGGCCTTTCGGGCCTGGCTGGCCCAGGGGTCTCCTGAAGCTGCTGACGGGTACCGGCGGGCCAAAAGGGCTGCAGCGACGATGGTCGCGGAGGCTAAAACTCGGGCATGGGAGGAGTTCGGGGAGGCCATGGAGAAGGACTTTCGGTTGGCCTCAAGGAAGTTCTGGCAAACCATCCGACGGCTCAGGAAGGGAAAGCAGGGTCTACCCCAGGCTGTTCTCAGCAGGGGGGAACTGCTGACCCGGACTGGGGACATCGTCGGGCGGTGGAAAGAGCACTTTGAGGAACTCCTAAACCCGGCCAACATGTCCCCCGGAGAGGGGGCAGCGCCGGAAGACTTTGGGGTGGATTCACCCATATCCCTGGCAGAGGTCGCTAAGGTAGTCAAAAAGCTCCTTGGTGGCAAGGCGCCAGGGGTGGATGAGATCCGCCCTGAGATGCTGAAAGCGCTGGACATTGTTGGGCTGTCTTGGTTGACACGCCTTTTCAGTGTCGCATGGGGGTCGGGAACAGTGCCCATGGACTGGCAGACCGGGGTGGTGGTTCCCATCTTCAAGAAGGGGGACCGGAGAGTGTGCTCGAACTATCGTGGTATCACACTGCTCAGCCTCCCGGGAAAAGCTTATGCCAGGGTGCTGGAGAGGAGGCTCCGACCGCTTGTCGAACCTCAGATTCAGGACGAACAGTGCGGATTCCGTCCCGGTCGTGGAACAGTGGACCAGCTCTTTACCCTCGCAAGATTACTGGAGGGGTCCTGGGAGTTTGCCCAACCAGTTTACATGTGCTTTGTAGACCTGGAGAAGGCTTTCGACCGGGTCCCTCGGGGGTTTTTGTGGGGGGTGCTGCGGGAGTATGGGGTGCCGGACCCGTTGGCACGGGCCATCCGGTCTCTGTACGCCTGCAGTAGGAGCTGTGTTCGTCTCCTCGGTAGTAAGTCAGACACGTTCCCGGTGGGTGTTGGCCTCCGCCAGGGCTGCCCTTTATCACCGGTCCTGTTCGTGACCTTCATGGACAGGATATCTAGGCGCAGCCAGGGGGCGGAGAGGATCCGGTTCGGGAGTCTCGGGATCGCCTCTCTGCTGTTTGCGGATGATGTGGTCCTGTTTGCCTCCTCGGACCGTGACCTCCAGCATTCACTGGGGCGTTTTGCAGCCGACTGCGAAGCGGCAGGGATGAGAGTTAGCACCTCCAAATCTGAGGCCATGGTGCTCTGCCGGAAACCAACAATAACTTTTATATGTTTCGACCGACCGACTTTAAATTGAACATGTTTGATGACGTGAATGACTTATAAGTATATGAGTATTTGTATTGCAAACATTACTTAACAGCGGTGAAGCAGGTGTGCAGTCGTACGTCTTGTTTTAAGGATATTTGATCATTTAACCACACTATCAGTACAGGCCGGTATATCTGTGTGTCTTTAGAAGACTTGTGTTTCTCTTTTATGTTTCTTTGTTTTCGTTCATCTGTTCTTTTAAGGTTCTCGGGAGTCTTTTATTTCCGGGTTATTGTTTTTTAGTTGTTGAGTTTAATCTCCTTCAAACAGCCACGCTTCACACTTATACTAAATATGTAGCTAACATTAAAATGTGCATGAAATAACAACAAAAAAACATGTTATGCTTATGAACTGATTCTCGTTTCAGCTTTATTTGAAACATGTTTCCGCCTCCTATATAAATCCTATACTACATTGTTTTTGTTTCTCAGTGTTTTTGTCAACAATAAATCAATAAATAGAAATCAAGGTGTTTTCTTACTTCACGTTACTTTATATACAAATATACATTACTTTATATACAAATATACATTACTTTATATACGAATATACATTACTTTATATACAAATATACACTACTTTATATACAAATATACATTACTTTATATACAAATATACATTGCTTTATATACAAATATACATTACTTTATATGCAAATATACATTACTTTATATACAAATATACATTACTTTATATGCAAATATACACTACTTTATATACAAATATACATTACTTTATATACAAATATACATTACTTTATATACAAATATACACTACTTTATATACAAATATACATTACTTTATATACAAATATACATTGCTTTATATACAAATATACATTACTTTATATGCAAATATACATTACTTTATATGCAAATATACACTACTTTATATACAAATATACATTACTTTATATACAAATATACATTACTTTATATACAAATATACATTACTTTATATGCAAATATACATTACTTTATATACAAATATACATTACTTTATATGCAAATATACACTACTTTATATACAAATATACATTACTTTATATACAAATATACATTACTTTATATACAAATATACATTACTTTATATGCAAATATACATTACTTTATATACAAATATACATTACTTTATATGCAAATATACACTACTTTATATACAAATATACATTACTTTATATGCAAATATACATTACTTTATATACAAATATACATTACTTTATATACAAATATACACTACTTTATATGCAAATATACACTACTTTATATGCAAATATACGTTGCTTTATATACAAATATACATTACTTTATATGCAAATATACACTACTTTATATACAAATATACATTACTTTATATACAAATATACATTACTTTATATACAAATATACACTACTTTATATACAAATATACACTACTTTATATGCAAATATACACTACTTTATATACAAATATACATTACTTTATATACAAATATACACTACTTTATATACAAATATACATTACTTTATATACAAATATACACTACTTTATATGCAAATATACATTACTTTATATACAAATATACACTACTTTATATACAAATATACATTACTTTATATACAAATATACACTACTTTATATACAAATATACATTACTTTATATACAAATATACATTACTTTATATACAAATATACGTTGCTTTATATACAAATATACATTACTTTATATACAAATATACATTACTTTATATACAAATATACATTACTTTATATGCAAATATACATTACTTTATATACAAATATACATTACTTTATATGCAAATATACATTACTTTATATACAAATATACATTACTTTATATACAAATATACATTACTTTATATACAAATATACATTACTTTATATACAAATATACACTACTTTATATACAAATATACATTACTTTATATACAAATATACATTACTTTATATACAAATATACGTTGCTTTATATACAAATATACATTACTTTATATACAAATATACATTACTTTATATACAAATATACATTACTTTATATGCAAATATACATTACTTTATATACAAATATACATTACTTTATATGCAAATATACATTACTTTATATACAAATATACATTACTTTATATACAAATATACATTACTTTATATACAAATATACATTACTTTATATACAAATATACATTACTTTATATACAAATATACGTTGCTTTATATACAAATATACATTACTTTATATACAAATATACATTACTTTATATACAAATATACATTACTTTATATGCAAATATACATTACTTTATATACAAATATACATTACTTTATATGCAAATATACATTACTTTATATACAAATATACATTACTTTATATACAAATATACATTACTTTATATACAAATATACATTACTTTATTGTGTTTCCAGGATTATTTAGCTTCAATACTACAGCGTGGCTCAATAAATATATATATATATATATATATATATATATATATATAAAAAATACTTTCTAAAACATGTTTTTGAGAGTAAACTTTGAGGAAATCATTAAAATATAAACAAGTCTGAGTGCGTTCCTTTCGGTTGAGACCACTGGTCCACATAATGGGTTGTTCACCTTGTCATACTGGGATGAATGGTTCACTGGTTTTGGCAGTCTGGCTGCTTCAGGTCCCAGCTGTCGCCCCCCAGACCCCCCCACCCCCAGCAGGAAGGGTGGGGCGTCTTCATCAATGTTTCACAATAAGAGCCCGACTTCTACAAAAGAACATTTCATCAATCTAAAGTGGTAAAAAAACAGAAAGCGCTAAATAACACGTGACATCTTGTTTGTTTGATCCAGATTGTGTTGTTGTTGTTTATGTGCCAGATTATTTATGTATGTCTCTGCCTTTATTCTTTATATTTTAGGCATAATCATTTGTCAAGAAGAGAGAATCATTTCCTGAAGAAATAATTGATTTAATGTAAAAGCTCGTTGAAGTTACTTATAAATACTTTCCCCGTTTTCCCCTTTTTAATTGTTCATTATTAATAATAAACTTGATGATTATGCTGTTTATATTATTACATTGGTGTCTGTATTGATGATATCAACTCGATCTACTGAAACTGGATTTACTGATCTTTAAAAAGTATTTCTAAACAAACAAAACACATCTGCAATAAACTAATATAACCAACATTTAACTAAAAGTTATAAACTGATAAGTGACATAAGTATAAACATCAACAGCCTCATCAAATAATTAGCTCACTAATGGAGAATTATTGATCACTTCATCCTTTACAGTAATTGATCATCATTTATTTATTAGCTTTGGTTCTGTAACCTTTTGTCAAATTACTATTTTAAATATTGATGTTGCAACTGTTATTACAATCACCATGGTAACAATACACGTCAGAGCAATAGTACTACCAGAAGTAGTAGTAGTACTGGTAACAATACACGTCAGAGCAGTACATTAGTAGTAGTACTACCAGAAGTAGTAGTAGTAGTAGTAATAATACTTCTCCAGTTGGAGGATAGTTGCAGTAATAATATAAATGGTAGTAAAACTGATAGATTTAGCAAGTTGATACATATTTTATTAGAACATGTACTGGTCTCAGTTTGGACCTGGTCTCAGGTTGGACCTGGTCTCAGTCTGGACCTGGTGTCAGTCTGGACCTGGTCCCACAGAGTCCTGAATCACAACGTTAAAGCAAATAATAACCGTAAGGCTGGGTTTTTGAGACTTTAAAACCATATTTCTGTTATTTCATTATATATTTTATAATAATATAATATATATATATATATATATATATATATATATATTCTGTCTCTCTCTCTCTCTATATATATATTTATATATATATATACACAAATACATATATTTATATTTATATAAATATATTTATTTGTATATATATTTATTTGTATATATATATATATATATATAATATATATATATATATATATATATTATATAAATATAACTATATTTTTAGCTGCAGCACTCACCATGACAAACTGAATTTGAATTTCACAGAGAGTCAGACAAAAGGCATAAAGGAAAGAGGAGAGAAGGAGGGAGGAGAGAAGGAGGGAGGGAGGAGGCTGTCATCACGTAGGACAGGGGGAGGTGGGGAGTGTTCAGCCGGTCTCTCCTCCCTCTGCTGCAGCCGCCATGCTGCTGTCCGCCGCTCGTCTCGGTGCATCCTGGTCCTCCTCTCCCCCCCCCGCCGCATCCCTGAATCCCGGGTTAGAGGACCGGCTCGGCTCGGCTCGGTGACCATCCAGACCCACCGGAGTAAGACCGGAGCACCGCACCCCGGGGGGGTGGAAGAGGAGAAAGCCTCCATAGCAACAAACCGGTTTCACGGCATTATCGGTAGGTGTCCTCCCTCTGCGTGCGCGTGCGCGTGCATGGCGCTGTCAGCTCAGCTTATCGGGGCGGATAGAGGATGGAGTCCTTTCGTTCATCAGGTTGTACCGGTTCAGCTTTTATAGGCTCGAGCCCGCAGTGCCGCTGGCTGCAGGTGCATTCAATGTGCATGCACACCAGTGGGGATTTCTGGCTCTGGCCTTTGCAGGAAATTTAATTTCACCTCTTTTTGCACGTTTATTAATAATGTGCATGCAAAAAAGCTACGGGGTGCATAATCTGTGTATTGTGCTCCAAATGAAAGATGAATTCAAAAGCACCCTTTAAACCTCTCTGCACTAAGAGGGGCTGAGGGTGCTGCAGAGCCACCAGGTCTACCTCACCAGTAAAACCATGTGACCATCATCTCTGTTTTATCTCAGCGTTGAGGACACCCAAACCCCCCAAACCCAGGACGGCAAACCATCGCGCCGGGTGTGAAGCAGGACTCAACGTGCCGGTGGCTGGGAAGGTCACCGCGAGGGCAGAGTCTGACTTCTGGATTGAAGCTTCAATGAAGTACATTCATGTGGAGGAAGGGCTGTTCGTAGTATTGAACATGGTTTAATCAGGATACCACTGGATGGACTACTTCCCCAGAAGCTGGAGCCACATCTGCTGCCTCTGAACCACCAGGACCGGATACCTACCTTTCTTCAAGCTGGTTCGTTGGGCCAACCGGACGAGTGGAGGTGTGAATGCCAAAGGGATCACAGGCTGCGTTTTTGAGACTTTAAAACCACATTTTTCAAGGACTACAACCAGAGGCGACCGGTTCCCCATTGCTCTTGATGGGATTATAAAAATATCTCGGCACAAAGGAAGTTACCGGTTACCGGGTCACCCAACTTAACTTATTCTATAAGAGTCACCGTTTCTCGTTGTTGGAAGATGGAGCCGATGTAGCACGGAGTGTGTTGGACGCTGCCGGACCGGCCTTCACCATGTCTTTGAGCAAGACGCTCGAGCTGGAGCACTTTGACGAACGCGACAAGGTTCGCCGGGGTCGCTCCACCCGCACCAAGAGAGATGACTCTGGGTCTGGCCCCAGTTCCCGGGGCAGCAGCCTGGTCCCTAGCCCCGCCCACAGCGCCAACTGCAGCTACTACCGGACCCGGACCCTGCAGGCGCTCACCTCGGAGAAACGGGCCAAAAAGGTGCGGTTCTACCGCAACGGAGACCGGTACTTCAAGGGTCTAGTGTACGCCGTTTCCAGCGACCGGTTCCGCTCCTACGATGCGCTGCTGATGGAGCTCACACGCTCTTTGGCGGATAACTTGCATCTACCTCAAGGGGTCCGGACCATCTACACTATAGATGGCAGCAAGAAGATCACCAGCATGGACGAGCTGGTGGAAGGTAGGACTCACAGCTTTCTCTTTAGCCAACTGCCTTGTGGTTCTGGTGAAGGCTGCATTCTCTCTCCTGACCACCAGGGGGTGACTCCTCTGGTTGTATAGAAGTCTATGCTTCATGTGTTAAAGCTGCATTCTCTCTCCTGACCACCAGGGGGCGACTCCTCTGGTTGTATAGAAGTCTATGCTTCATGTGTTAAAGCTGCATTGTCTCTCCTGACCACCAGGGGGCGACTCCTCTGGTTGTATAGAAGTCTATGCTTCATGTGTTAAAGCTGCATTCTCTCTCCTGACCACCAGGGGGCGACTCCTCTTTATAGCTACAATACATCTTGCGTCCACCATTTAATCTTTCCTTACACTTTAAATGGATCCTTTTTTTTATGAGGATGATTTTATAATGCTTTTATATTGAAAATCAAACTTTAAAAACGTCCATTGAGCCTGGAGATTTAAATGTACTTTCTTTGTAATCTCACCAGTATGAAGTCTGCTTCTCCTCTGAAGTCACTGGGACAGGAGCAGACCAGTGGCTGAGTAACATCACTTCCCATCAGTATTGATGTGTTACTGGTTGTAATGTCCACTAATGAGCGGAAGAGACAGGAAGCCCTGCAGCCAGAGACGCACCAAAAGACAGATGCATCACTCCTAAAGGAATTAATGATACCACTATCATATTGAACTATCGCCCAGCCCTATTTTTATTTATTTCAGATTTTTTTTAATCAAAAGAATATATTTTTTTAATGGTTAAGAATCCCGTCTAGCCTGGTCATCTTCTGCAGGAATTGAACCAGCAACCACAGTCCATGTTGCTCTGCTGGAGGCGTGTGTTTCAGAATAAAAGCCCAGAGCAGTCTTGTCTAGCTGGTTTGAATAACACACGCACACGTAGACACACACACACACACTCACACACACACACACACACACACACACACACACACACACAAACACACACACACACACTACCTGGCAGAGTAGAAAGAGAGGAAGGTGTGTTTTTGAGGCTTACCGCGGCTGACAGTTTAGTATGAGGAAAAAGAGGGAAGTGAGCTCTGCCTCCAGATTAAAATAATATTATATATATATATATATATATATATATATATATATATATATATATATCCACACACAGAGATAGAGAGAGAGAGATAAAACGACTAGGAGAGAGAGAGGGCCATTTGTGACCATATAAAGTAAACCAGGAGAGTGACTGCCGGCTACTGGACATGTGATTGGCCGCAAGCTGCCGGTGAGATTTAATTATCTCAAATTTGAATACAAAACTTATGTTATCAAAGCTACATGACTCAAAGATAAATATATAAGAAGCATTATTAAAAAACTCTGAAGATTAAAGAAAAACCCACAAATGCACAAGAAGAAACAAATAATTCTATTAGATTATCGAGTATTACATTTATGGGTAAAAGACAGTATTAATTTAAATTATTATATCTATTCTAGTTTCGAAAATTCATACATTTAAGTCAGGAGAGAGAATGCAGCTTTAACACATGAAGCATAGACTTCTATACAACCAGAGGAGTCGCCCCCTGGTGGTCAGGAGAGAGAATGCAGCTTTAACACATGAAGCATAGACTTCTATACAACCAGAGGAGTCGCCCCCTGGTGGTCAGGAGAGAGAATGCA
>NC_046983.1:1555000-1565000 GCF_009769545.1 Cyclopterus lumpus | reverse complement strand
GGCGGTCCCTGTGGACGAAAGTGGTATTGTTTTCCCAAAAAATTCTCTCATGTAACTTAAATAAATAAATATGTTTTGATTGACAGGTCGACGGGACAGGAGTACGCTCTGAAGATCATCGATAAAGCTCGCTGCTGTGGGAAGGTAAGGATGGTTTATAGCACCAACAATAATAATAATACTAATAATAGTACGTGATTAATCAGATCCAAACCTTCAGCCAATCAGAAAGGTAAATGGTGAAAAAAAAAAATGTAATTAAAGAAAGGAAAAAACTAAATAAATGAAATTATAAAAAATAATTAAAAAATTGTAAAATAATATATATATATATAAAATAACATTTAAAAATAAATACAAAAATAAAAATAAATACAATTGTAAAATAATGAAATTGTAAAAATAACTACTTAAATGTATTAAATAATAATGTGTGTGTGTGTGTGTGTGAGCAGGAGCACCTGATAGAAAACGAGGTGGCCGTGCTGCGCAGGGTTCGACATCCCAGCATCATCCAGCTGATCGAGGTGGACGAGACCTCCAGTCAGCTGTTCCTGGTCATGGAGCTCGTCAAGGTGCTGGTGGTTCTTGTTCTTCTTGTTCTTGTTCTTGTTTTTGTTCTTGTTCTTCTTGTTCTTCTTCTTCTCCTTCTCCTTCTCCTTCTCCTCCTCCTCCTCCTCCTCCTCCTTCTGCTTCTGCTTCTGCTTCTGCTTCTTCTTCTCCTCCTCGTCCTCCTCCTTCTCCTTCTTCATGAAGACATATTTACCATTGCTCCGCCTCCTTCAGGGCGGCGACCTGTTCGACGCCATCACCTCGTCCACCAAGTACAGCGAGCGTGACTCCAGCGCCATGGTGTTCAACCTGGGAGGAGCCGTGAAGTACCTGCACCAGATGAACATCGTGCACCGGGACATCAAACCAGAGAACCTGCTGGTACACACACACACACACACACACACACACACACACACACACACACACACACACACGGTTCATCCCACTTTAACTGCCCATGTGTGTGTGTGTGTGTGTGCTGCAGGTGTGCGAGTACCCGGACGGCACCAAGTCGCTGAAGCTGGGCGACTTCGGCCTGGCGACGGTGGTGGAGGGCCCGCTGTACACCGTGTGCGGCACGCCGACGTACGTCGCCCCGGAGATCATCGGAGAGACCGGGTGAGGAAGTCGGTTTCTGGGCGCTAGTTGTCGGCGAAAAGAAGGCGAACACGTCAATGAGAAACTGTGTGTGTGTGTGTGTGTGTGTGTGTGTGTGTGTAGCTACGGCCTGAAGGTGGACATCTGGGCGGCCGGCGTGATCACCTACATCCTGCTGTGTGGATTCCCTCCCTTCAGAAGGTCAGTGCACTCGCAGCTCCGCGGTCACGCGGTCACGTTGCTGCAGTCCATTCATAAAACCTTGGCTCCTCCCCCTCAGTGAGAACAACGTCCAGGAGGAGTTGTTCGACCAGATCCTCAGAGGGAAGCTGGAGTTTCCGTCTCCGGACTGGGACGCCATCAGCCTCCCGGCCAAGGTACCGCTCGCTCCCACTGGCAGTGAAGGTGTCGCCAGGCCAAACCCCCCAAAGACCGCTTAAAGGGCCAGTGTGAAGGATCTGAGGGCACCTGAAGCCCCCCCCCCCCTCTGGAGCCGTGTTTGGTTTGTCCATTCTGGGCTACTGTAGAAACACGGCGTAATTTGAGTGTCTAGAAAAGCGCTATATAAATTCGAAGTATTATTATTATTATTATTATTATGATTATTAACATCGTCGTCATTGGAAATGAGAACTGGTTATCAAAAGATAAAATAATGTAGCTAATTATAGGCTAATGAAAACACAACAATTCTTATTTTAAGGTAATTATACCCAAAAGAAAATGTACTTATTAATATATAATATTACATTTCTGCCAAAAGATCCAACTAAACGCTACACACTGGCCCTTTAATTTAGTGTATTTCTACATATGAAGCTACTGGTTTTGACTGGTTAACTGTAGTTTTGTTGTTGTTATAAACAACAACTTGTTGAACATGTTGTCTGTTAATAATTAATAACGTCTCAAATGTTTTTTAAGTCCTTTGTAGAATAATAATTCAGACCGCTTAGTGCCGGCTGCTGACAGTCACATGACCTGCTCCTCAGATGCTGATTAGTCAGATGCTGCAGGTGAACGTGGACACCCGGTTCACCGCCGAGGAGATCTTGGCCCACCCATGGGTGACGGTACGAGCACAACACACACAAAGACACTCAAAGACACACAAAAACACACACACTACGAGAGGGGAAGTGAGTTTCATGGTCACCGCTTTGTTACCTCTTGAAACAGGTGACCTGTGATACGCAGACGTCATGAAAACATGGAGTTCCTCAACACAACTTATTTTGTCAGTAGCACTTTAAAATAAAGTCTCTTTAAGCAACATTTTGACAAAAAAAGTAATTAAGTAAGAAAAAAAAAAAGTAAAAACAAGCATATCGACGGCCGAAGAGCAAAACCTTCCATGTTGTTTACTTGTGGAATGCCATTTGTTAAGGATACCCAACACACAATACATAAGAAAAAAGACACAAATAATACACAAAGAGCCAATAGGAGGTGTTTCCCCACTCTTTCTGGATACCTTTGCAGACACATCACAAATGGAAATAAAAAGAAGTACTCTTGTGTTAACTTCCTATTGTTTGTTCAGGACGAGGCTCCGGTAGAGTCCAACACTGTGAGCAGCACTGAAGACCAGACCAGTGGAGAAGTACTGGATCCAGAGCAGGAATCCCCACAACTGGAAACCAAACAAGTTCCTTCACCTCTGGTTTAAAACCGGAAACCCCCAAAAGGTTTCCTCACCTCTGGTCAAGACCCGTCCAGGAAACTTGACAAGTTCCCTCAAATCTGGTCCTTTTTCCCCCTATTTTTCACCAATAAAACACTTAAATGAGTTTCATCACCTTCGGTGTAGAACCATCACCTGTTTGATCTCCTGGAAGCCAAACCACCATCTGGTCGAGGGTTGGACCCGTTTCTTCTACTAGAAACCAAACATGTTCCCTCTTTCTTGATCTGGTTTAGAATCTGTTCCGTTTCAACAACTGGAATCCATCGAGGTTCCTCCCCTCTGGTCTAGAACGCGTCATCTCGGGCCTAGAACGGAACCAAAAGGAAGATGTTCCTTGTTGTGCTAAAAAGCAAACAAGTTTTCTCAAATATGGTCGAGAAGACATGGCGTTTCATCTACTGCAGGCTAAACAAGTATCCTCATCTCTGCTCTAGAACGCCTCCTGTTCCATCTAATAGTACCCAAACAAGTTCCTTCAAATCATCTGGTCTAGAATATATCCCTTTTACCAAACAAGTATTCTCATCTCTGCTCTAGAACGCCTCCTGTTCCATCTACTAGTACCCAAACCAGTTCCTTCAAATCATCTGGTCTAGAATATATCCCTTTTACCAAACAAGTATTCTCATCTGTGCTCTAGACCTGTTGTATCTACTGGAAACCTGTGGAATAAAACTGGAATAAAAGTTCTCTCAATTATGGTCCAGGACAAATTGACCTTTTCCTCTTCTGGAAACCAAACAAGTTCCTTCGTCTCTAGTCTATAATTGCTTTGTTGCTTCAACTTGACACCAGAGTTTCCCTCTCCTTGGTCCCTATCTACTGGAAACTGACCAGGATTCCTCACCTCTAGTCTAGGACACTTGGCGCTTGCTATACTGAAAACTAAATCAAGTTATCCTTTGCTATTTCCAACGTACCTCCTGGAAACCGTCCCCGTCTCCGGTCTAGACCAGCATCTCCTCTACTGAAGGCTTTCACGAGCCCCGTCTCTGCTGCTGTACCGCAAAGTATTTACATCCCCTTTGATGAGTCAGGAGGTGGGGTCCTAGACACTCACAAAGTCGCCTCACTGCTACTTGAAGGACTCGCACCATAACAACACTGGGACACCATGGAAGTGATATTGGATAGGTCCCCCAGGGTCTTTTGGGACTGGACACATTTCTGGGAAATGGCCCTTGAAAAAGGCCTCGAACCACTTTAATAGGGCTTCAAACAACTGATTTCATTATTTTCCTCAGTAGTCTTCCATTTATTCTGGGAAACGTCCCACCTTCACCCTCCAGCTCTCATTTCTGCTCCTTGACGCCCACCAACCCGAGGAGATCTTTGAGTACTGTGCCTGTTCAATCTGCTGTTGAATAGTCTCAGTCCTTTCCTTCCATAGGTTCCACTCTTCAGACCCCCACCACCCGTCATTGGCTGGATAGACGGATAAGGTTTTGGGGTTGTTACAGAAAAAAATATACCTTGGCTTTAGAAAAGGAACGGATTGATTTAAATGGATGGTTTTGATATTTTGTGAAATATAGATAAAATGTCTATCATTCCCATAATCTAAAAATAAAGCATACCGGCGCCTCTAAAGCTCATTAATTAACTCACTGTTCTGTAAAAAAAAAAGGAAAATTGGGCTTTTGCTCACAAATACATTGTTAAAGATGTAACTCCTCATAAAACCACCAAATGTTATTTTCACAGCCCAATTTCCACTTAGATCTCGGTCTCATTGATTTTTTCCAAAGCCTTTAAATAATGAGTCTACACGGACTCGGTATGCTTCACTTCCTGTCACTCTTCACCTCTTCCCCAGCCTCCGTACTGTAACTCAAAGTAACCGAGTGACGTCTGAAGCTCCACAATTTAAAGAAAAACATTTCGATAACCTTTTTCAAAGGTTTTCGATGCAGCGAGACTGCGATGAAGTCAAGCGGGCGTGTCTCCGTCCAAACTCCGCCCCTCCTCCCGCCTGCAGTTAATGGAGGATAAAATACGTTGTGAATACTGTAAATATGTCTGTTGGTGTCTGTGAGTCAATTGTGAAGTAGGGAAACAGTAGCAGTTTTGAACTAAATACTAAATACTACAATGAAAAGAAACAATCATCACAGACATGATGTCATCCCCAAAAACCTTGTTTTTTCCCAAAAGCGTCAATTAAATAAAAAAACATGAACAGTGGTGGAATGTCTAATATAATGTCATGAATGCATGAGTAATAATAGTATATAATAGTAATATATACATATACTCAAAGGGGAAATTTTTTCATTATTTACTTTTACATTTCATACTTAAAGTACAATTTCCTGATTATACATTTTAAATGCGGTACAATTACCTGTAATTGAGTATTTGTACAGTGTGTTATTGGTACTGAATACTTATTCACATTTTTAAAGGAAACAGGCAGATGAAGACAAAACAAGGTTTCTGAAGGATGTTAACAAATTAATGAAAGAGTTCGTCGAGTTCCTAGCTCTGGTCTTAACCGTTGCCTGGCAACAAAGGACTGGACCGCGGTGGATCTCTTACCTTATACGGTCATGTGACGTGACGTTAATGGGTCACCCATCAATCACGTCGCTGCATCCACACATCCATCATGTCGCCGTGTGTGTGTGTGTGTGTCTGTGTGTGTGTGTGTAAATACGTGTGTTTGATTTCAACTTTAAAAAATCTTGTGGAAAGTACGAGTGTTTCGTGCATCTGCATCCAAGAAAAAAAAAACCTTTTCATGAAATGTTATCAGAACAAATGCGTTATGACCTCACCGCGACCTTTGACCTTTCCATGGCCTTGACCTTTTTTCGGCCGGAGCCGCCGATTTTTAAGAGTTTGCCGCCGCCGAAAAAAGTGTCCCGTCGCTTTAAGAAGACGATCAAACTTCGATCAAGATTGACGTTTGATATTTTTGCTAACGTAACATTTTTACAATTCTGGCCACAAACGCGTGTGTTCGTCATTCCCGATGTTTGGCCACAAATGACTCACCAGTGTTGTATGCGGGTTGCCATGGTAAATATTCCCGACGTACCGGCGGCCGTATCGAAGTCCATCCCAGTTGAGTTGGCAAACTCTTTAAATCGGCGGCTCGGCCTTTGACCTTTTGACCTTCTATGCCTGCTATGAACCCAGTCGTCTTAATTATTTCCCTCTTTGCTTCGCACCAAACCGAAAGGAGCCTTCTGCGTCGGTGTTAGCGGAGCGGCAACTCCCGGGCCGCCAACGCCGCCGCCAACGCCACCAACGCCACCAACGCCACCAACGGACGCTTCGCTGCACCAGAGAATGTGTTTGAGCCGAGAGCCGAAGCAGAGACGCTAAAGAACCGAGAGACGAGAACCACGCCGTCGGTTCTCTTTGTTTCAGCTTGTTTTGTTTTGTTTGTTTGTTTTCTGGACATTTAGTTCAGTTTGTTTCTCTAAAAACACATTTCTGTGGTTGCCGTGTTGCTGCAGTTGCAAGAAACCTTTTCAAATGTTGAATGACTTTCCTTGAACGCAGCTTGCAGTTGTTTCGCAACGTGACCGAAGCTTTAACTGACTTTTACGATGTGCTTTAATATCTTGTTGCATCATTGTGAGTTTTTTCTTTTGTGCTGCATTCACTTCCCAGAAAAAAAGACGTCATTTTGGCCTCTGATCGTCCAGAGACTTGTGATTCCCTCAAAGTGATGATGTTCATTGGGACTTGAATGCAGCTTTAATTCAGAGGCGGGTGGAGTTCAGAAATCTCTGGTTCCACTGGGGAGATTTGACCCGGGCGGTCGTCACGAGGCGTTTTTATCAAATGCACAATGTGTGTGTACGTGTGATCATTTCACATCACGCCTCATCTTAAACTGGAATGGATTCTTTTATGAAGCGAAGTAGAGAAATGTGGGTTTTTAACCAAACTGGGCTGGTTTTCCTGACAAGGAATCTTGAGTTGTTTGTTTATGTTCATTTCAATCAGCTAGAAGTTATATTTAAGACAATCTAATTCCTTAAAATGACAAAACTGTGTTATTTATTTACAGATCAAACTTTCTCAAGGTTGTTTTTTTAAACAATATGGGCATTTAAAAAGTAAATTAAAGCTTTCTTCTTACTTTGAGGAAAACGAGTCTGGTGTTGGAACTGAAGACGTGTTTTAATGCTAACGATGAGCTGTAATGTGATGTGTGTTGATATGAAACATGGACGTGTGTTGGGATCATTGTTCGTGGCATTTGAAAAAACAAACAGATTTTGGAAGCGATCGATTCAACTGTGAAAGTAAAAGCTGATGCAGTGGCATCATGTTGACCTGAAGTGTCTTTTTTATGGTTTTCTTCCTGCTATGTTGATAAATACCGACTGAACATTCATCAGTTCATAAAAAGGGAATTTTAAGTTAAAAACTGACATTTACATTAGAAGCAAAAGTCATAAAACACTTTAATTATGTGAATAACACAACTTTAAAGTAACTGAGTAGCTTTACTCATTTTACTTCATTTTGGGAGATGTTCCAAATTTCTTCTGCACCACCGTTCAGATAAACTACTTCTTACTACATTCATCTCCTTATGGTGAAGATTCACGTTTCATATTTCACAGGAGATACAGGGACTAGATAATCTTCCTTCCTCAGCTGATCGGAAAGAATGAAAAACTGGAGATGAAGGCAACACCAGACCTTCTTCACTCAGGACCCTGAGCTCCAACAAAAGGTCCTAAAGAGTCGGTATACAATGATGATAAAAGCATCGCTGGTTTGGTTGCGGTTTGTCCCGATCTTGTGTGAACACATCAACGCCCACGTGCACACGGTCAGGTCCATAATCTTTATCACCAAAGCTCAATTTAGGTTTAAAGGGGTTTAAAGTTCAAACTGTAAATGTGGACGTAAAGGCCATAAATGCTGCCAAGGTCCAAACCGCTCCTCCTCCTGTACAGATCCAGGTTCCTGCCTCTTTCACAGATCTACAAGCTGCAAAGTGTGAGAGCCGACAAGCCAAATCCCTGCAGAGCAGCGTGTGAACGTGACGGAAAAGGAGGTTTGGCTTCCCGTGGGACGCATTCATCTGAAGAGAGCGAAGGTCCAACTCTGCAGACATTTCCTTGTTGTCGGAGAGGAGACATGGCGCATCGAGGAGACCAAGCAGACGTGGTGAGGTTCTGCTGTTCCATCTGTCTGGATCTCCTGAAGGATCCGGTGACGGTTCCCTGTGGACACAACTACTGCATGAGCTGTATTAAAAGCGCGTGGGACGAGGAAGACCAGAAGAAAAGCCACAGCTGCCCTCTGTGCCGACAGACCTTCGACCTGAGGCCGGTCCTGCTGAAAAACACCTTGTTGGCCGACTTAGTGGAGGAGCTGAAGAAGACTGGACTCCAAGCTGCTGCTGCTGCTGCTGGTGGTCCCTGCTATGCTGGACCTGAAGATGTGGCCTGTGACTTCTGCACTGAGAGGAAACTGAAGGCCTTCAAGTCCTGTCTAGTGTGTCTGGCCTCTTACTGTGAGAAACACCTCCAGCCTCATTTTAAATCTCCTGCCTTTAAGAAACACAAGCTGGTGGACCCCTCCTCTGTCAACCTCCAGCAGAACGTCTGCTTTCGCCACAACGAGGTGATGAAGATGTTCTGCAGCACTGACCAGCAGTGCATCTGTTATCTCTGCTCCGTGGAGGAGCATAAAGGCCACGACACCGTCTCAGCTGCAGCAGAACGGACCGAGAGGCAGCAGGAGCTCGCTAGAAGGAGGCAAAGGGTCCAGCAGAGAATCCAGGAGCGCCAGAGGGACGTGAAGCTGCTTCGACAGGAGGTGGAGGCCATCAATCGCTCTGCTGAAGCGGTGGAGGACGGGGAGAAGATCTTCACCGAGCTGAAGCAGCAGCTCAGAACTCAGCAGAGAACCGAAGTGAGTCGAGTCAAAGAGCTTCAGGAGGAGTTTCAGCAGGAGATCACTGAGCTGAAGAGGAAGGATGCCGAGATGGAGAAGCTCTCACGAACAGACGACCACGCCCAGTTTCTCCACAGATACCCCTCGCTGTCAAAGCTCACCGAGCCGGCGGACTCACCGAGACCAAAGACAAACCGCCTGCGGTACTTTGAACATGTGACGACGGCGGTGAAAGCAACCAGAGATCAGATACAGGCCTTTCTTCCTGAGACAAGACCTTCAATGGAGCCATTGACCAGATATCAGATACAGGCCTTTCTTCCTGAGACAGGGTATTCAATGGAGCCAACGACCAGAGATCAGATACAGCCCTTTCTTCCTGAGACAAGACCTTCAGTGGAGCCCACGACCAGAGATCAGAAACAGGCCTTTCTTCCTGATACAAGACCTTCAGTGGAGCCCACGACCAGAGATCAGAAACAGGCCTTTCTTCCTGATACAAGACCTTCAGTGGAGCCCACGACCAGAGATCAGATACAGGCCTTTCTTCCTGAGACAGGGTATTCAATGGAGCCAACGACTAGAGATCAGATACAGGCCTTTCTTCCTGAGACAAGACCTTCAATGGAGCCATTGACCAGATATCAGATACAGGCCTTTCTTCCTGAGACAGGGTATTCAATGGAGCCAACGACCAGAGATCAGATACAGCCCTTTCTTCCTGAGACAGGGTATTCAATGGAGCCAACGACTAGAGATCAGATACAGGCCTTTCTTCCTGAGACAAGACCTTCAATGGAGCCATTGACCAGATATCAGATACAGGCCTTTCTTCCTGAGACAGGGTATTCAATGGAGCCAACGACCAGAGATCAGATACAGCCCTTTCTTCCTGAGACAAGACCTTCAGTGGAGCCCACGACCAGAGATCAGAAACAGGCCTTTCTTCCTGATACAAGACCTTCAGTGGAGCCCACGACCAGAGATCAGATACAGGCCTTTCTTCCTGAGACAAGACCTTCAGTGGAGCCCACGACCAGAGATCAGATACAGGCCTTTCTTCCTGAGACAAGACCTTCAGTGGAGCCCACGACCAGAGATCAGAAACAGGCCTTTCTTCCTGAGACAAGACCTTCAGTGGAGCCCACGACCAGAGATCAGATACAGGCCTTTCTTCCTGAGACAAGACCTTCAGTGGAGCCCACGACCAGAGCAGAGTTCTTACGATATTCACGTCAAATCACGCTGGATCCAAACACAGCCAACTGTCAACTGGTTTTATCAGAGGAG
>NC_046983.1:1540000-1550000 GCF_009769545.1 Cyclopterus lumpus | reverse complement strand
CACACACACACACACACACACACACACACACACACACACACACACACACACACACACACACACACACACACACACACACACCTCTGAGTTAGGGTCCTCCGAGGTCTTTGGAGCTGTTGAGAACAACAAAAAAAGTTCCATTAAAATCTCTAAAAAGGAGAAAAGCAATTCATTTAAATTAAACAATAGAAACATGAACTAATAATTATAACAATAAACCTGTTTTAAATGTGTGTTTATCGTTTGAGGAATGAAAAAAGAAAAAGAACAAACAAATGAAATAAAGGACCCTGTGAGGACCACGATCAACGGACTGGAGGTCAGAAGGACCTTTGGGCTCACCGGGACCCTCCGGAGGCTCCACCACCTGAGCGAAGTTCAGAGGGAAGACGCCGACCCGCCCGTGGATCTGGCCCCGCCCCCACTCTTGCCCAATGAGCTCCAGGAGGGCGATGACGTCACCCTGGGAGAAGGTGAGCTCGTCGTGCTCCTCGCCCTCGTAGTCGAAGAGGGCGACGCAGCGAGGACCGCTACACACACACACACACACACACACACACACACAGTGAAACACACACTTCTATAAGCGGCTACCTGAGCTTGGTGAGGGGTTCATGGGGTCTGACCTGTCGGGGGGGGGGTCGGGCTGGTCCTTGGGCTCAGGGGGCTGAACGGGTAGAATGGACTGAAAGGAGAACGAACACTACAGTCAAATATCATGTTCAATAAACAGCTATATATATATATATATATATATATATATATATGTGTAAATATAAATATACAACCTTTCAGCTAACCGCTCCGTTACCTGGGAGTCTGATAGGCTGAGGCCCTCCAGGGAAGGTTTTGATTGGCCGTTCTGATCGGGAGCAGGATCCGGTTGGGGGTCCAGGTCCAGGAGACACTGCGATGGGTTGATGACAGCGGTTTGGCTCCTCCCACTCTCTGAGGGGCTCGGGCCGTCCAGGACGATCAGGACTTCCTGTTTCTGAGATGAAATTAGAAAATTATAATAAAATAATAATAAATAAAGTCTATGAAAGCACTTTGTGTGTGTGTGTGTGTGTGTGTATGTGTTCACACCACGTAGCTGTCGTAGAGGGGGTGTCCAGGTTTTGGGCGGGGGGGCAGAGGCGGTCCTTTCTTTGACGGCCGTTGAGGCTGCACCTGATTGGCCGATACAGGAGAAGGGGGTGTCGTGGTTTGTGAAGGCGAAGACCGGCTGGCTGAGGAAACGGAGGGGGCGGGGCTTGGAGGATGAGGGGTCGTCGTCTGATTGGCTGAGGATGTTGAGCCGACGGCTGGAGGCGGCGGTCGCTCAGGGATGGATTTGATTGGAGGAGGACGAAGAGGGAGGAGCTTCACACTCGAAGGACTGGGGGAAATAAAGGAGAGACTTTATGGAACCAAACAGGAAGAGACGCTGCTTTTCAAAATAAAACAGAGCTACGGCAAAAGATGACGATGATGGAAAAGACCAAATTCTAAAGTTTATCTTTCAAACGAATAATAATATGACATTAAATTAACAATAATTCTCACCGAGGGGGCAGAGGAGGGTCTGAGGGCTCCGGGTTTGCGGTGCTGGTCTCTGGTCTGGTCTGGATCCCGGGGCCTTTCCTCAGGGCCGGAGCGGGTTTGAGGCCCGGGCTCGGCCCCGGAGGTTTGGGTGGGTCGGGCTCCGGGGTGGAGGTGGGTTTGGGGGCCAGACTCGGAGCTGGAGGTGGAGGGAAGATGACATCATCACACAGTAAACATGTCAGACGCTAAAGTGCAACAACAACAACAACAACAAACATGTTCAGCATGTTCAGGCAATGTTCTCCAGCTGGTTTTTGCAGCTGTGACACAACTGAGAGGGTTTAGCAGCCAATAAGCAGCCTGGACAGATGCATGATGGGAGTTCTCTGTCTTATTGGCCAATCACAGACACACACACACAGACACACACACACACACACACACACAGAGGAGGCTTTTTATCTTCACACAATCGCTGCATTATTCTTTCACAAGCTTTGGATTCAATACCAGAACCCCTCCTTTCTCTTTCTGTTACACACACACAAACAAACACACACACACAAACACACACACACACAAACACACACAAACAAACACACACTTACATATTCCTGCAACATAATGAGCGAGTTTTGCGTCTCTAAGTTCTCAAATGATCCATTGTACTAAAGCTACATGAAGCTTAGTACACACACACACACACACACACACACACACACACACACACACACACACACACACACACACACACACACACACACACACACACACACACACACACACACACACACACACACACACACACACACACACACACACACACACACACACACACACACACACACACACACACACACACACACACACACACACACACACACTTACCACTGGCTCTGCGTGGGGACATCAGCGCTGCTGGTTTGATCGGGACGCCTGGACGAACATTTCCTACTTTCACTGAAACAAAAAACATCATGGAAAAAAAATAAAAAGATTAAAGAAAGAACATAATATAAAAGAATACTTTTTTTTATATGTATATATACACAAATATAAATAATATAATATATATAAAATATATATATAAATAATATTATATATATATATAAATATAATATTATTTATATATAATACACTCACCTGCCTGGCATCCGCCGTCCGGCGCCTCGTCGCCTCCACCCGGCGTCTCCGTCTGATCTCCACCGCCGACCTCCACGGAGGGTCTCGGGGGCAGAGTTGGGGCGGCGTGCCCAGCTTTGGTGCTCTTATCCTGGGTCGGAGCCCCGAGGCTGGCCCTGGGGGCCACTGGAGGTCTGGGCGGAGGTTTGGGGTTGGCCGGCTCACTGACGCCGGGGGTGAGTTTGGGTGGAGGGGGCCTGGGGGCCGGGACGGGGGCACCAGACTGGAGGGGGTCTGAGGCAGGCTGGGGTTTTGGCGACACCAAGGGTTTCTCTGGGTTTTTGCAGGGTTGGGGCACCAACGCCGGAGCAGATTTTGGGGGAACCGTTGGTTCGCTTCCAGTGTCAGTGTGACCCGAGTCCATCAGACCGCCGTCCTCCCAGAATACCTGGGTGGATGCTTTGGGTGCTTGAGAAAGGTTTTTAGGTTTCGGGGCAACGGTGGGGGGGACGGATTTGTCCGGCGGCCCCTGGAGACGGGGGCGTGGCCTTGGTTCAGGTCTCTTCGCGGCAGGAAAGTCGTCTCCGCCTCCGCCTCCGCCGCTCCCGCCGGCCACCTGCTGCTGCTCAAAGGCCCGGATCCTGGCTTTCAGAGTCGCCATGTCCTCCTCGTCTTCGTCCGCGTCCCCCTCCTCGCCCTCCGATTGGCTGAGCCCGCTGCTGTCGCTGCGCCGATCGGGGAAGCCCCAGTCGTCCGCGCCGAAGGCCTCGAGCAGCTCCCGGAGGTACTTCCCCTGACTCACTTCCTGGTTGGCGGTAGCTCCCGAGCGGGCGGCCAGCGTCGCCGCGCCGTCGTCACGCAGCTTCACCAAAGTCTGAACCCTGACGTCGCTGCTGATTGGCCGAGCACCGAGTCTGGTGCGCGGGCGGGGGCGGGGCCTGGGGCTCTCCGACGGGACATCAACGGCGCCACGAGATCGATCCCATCGGTCGGTCTGAGCGCCAGAGGTCGAGGTCAAAGGTGGTGGGCGGAGATCGGCGAGGAGGTCAGGTGATGATTGGCTGGCTGCGATGGTGATGTCATCAGCGGGAGACGCTCTAGGAGGGCAACGGAGAGGCGGCCGCGGCGGTCTCACTGGTCCTGCACACAAACATGCAAATATTGATATAAATATATATATATATATATATATATATATATATATATATATATAAAAAGCAGCCTCCTTCTCACCCTGACAGGCGTCGGGGGCGGGGGCTGATCCCGGGTCAGTCTGGGTGGCGATCGTTATTGAAGACGCCAAACACTGCGAGGAGGGGCAGGAGGACGGAGGAGGGAGGACCTGCTCCTGCGTCTTCTCCCTGATCACCTCCTCGTAGGACGGAGGAGGCTGAGGAGGAGAGGTCACGACAAACTATTTGAACGCACAACGACGGAAAACAACCCGTCTTTTGTTCCAGACATCCAGTAAAAACATGCATTATTATCCGGATGGTTTAGGAAATAACCGTCTCCTCACTCGGCATTGAACGCCTCGTAGAAGGAGGGAGTCACCTGAACGGACGGAGGGATCGTGGATCCCCAGATCTGAGCTGCAGGGGGAGGGGGAGGCGGGAATCCCCCAGAAGCCCCGGGGAACCAGGAAGTGGACGACAGCGGCTCCGCGGACAGGATGGTGATCTCCGGTCGCCTAGCAACAGAGAAATACATGTATTGAGCCAGAGAAATACTGTGTTCTCCAAAAGAGACCAAAACAGACTCAAAGTAAGGAATATTCTGTGAACCTTCCTTTCCCATAATACCCAGTACATTTCTAAATAAACCCAACAAAGCACAGGGGGAACTTAAGATCATTTATATTCTTTTTAAATAAGCCTGAAACTTTTTTTATCAGCTGACAGTTTGCAGGAATTAAACGTAAAATACATATTTTGAAACTCATTGCATGTTTTATGCTAACGGTGGCCTCCCTATGAAGGAAGCAGCCCACAGTGACCAGTGTGAGGAGAAGGGGGAGGAGCTTATTCACTGGAAACAGTTTGCCAGGAAGCAAAATGCTGTTAAAAAAGTCACTTTTTTTACATTTCATGAGCAGTAAAAAATGTGTCTCACCTCCTGTCTCGCTCCCTCTCTCGCTCCCTCTCTCGCTCCCTCTCTCGCTCCCTCTCTCGCTCCCTCCCTCGCTCCCTCTCTCGCTCCCTCTCTCGCTCCCTCTCTCGCTCCCTTGGCTCAGGGAGACCGGTGGACCTGGAGGCTGAGGAGATTTTAATGGATTAAATATCACACGCAGGATAATAACATATGAATATTAAACATGTTCGGCTTCATTCAAACCCTCAAAGCTTTATTTAAACACAACGTCTGAGTTCTCAACGACGTGAACCTTGAAGTGTTTAAAACGTGTCGTGCTGTCGTCAAGGCAACATCAGGAAAGGTGGAATAAACTATTTTAACTCTTTCCAGTACCTATTTGTGTATCTACAAACATTAAACGAAGAAGAAGAAGAAGAAGAAGAAGAAGAAGAAGAAGAAGAAGCTCACTTCTCTTGATGGCTGCTCTGATGGACGAGAGAGGACCCTGGCTGCAGAGAGAGAGAAAGAGAGATTAGAAAACAGGGGGAGTCATGGCACATTCTGGATGCATACTGAAGGACGTTAGAGGTCACAGGTTCGATCCCCAAACAGCTGGCGAGTGTCAAAAGACCCTAAAAAGACTCGAAAGTTAAACACTTCTAGTTCTAAAACAACTCTGTTTGTCAAAGGAGTCTGACGGCGATGACAATATTTTAAATATTTATTATTACTGTCCCTTTAAGGTGCCAGCTCTGGGACTATTTTCTCTCTCGGGGGTAAAGACGCTTCACTTCCTGTATCTGAACCATCCGGTGAACACAGGGGCTCGTTAGCTTTAAGCTAACTGTGCTAGAAAAACATCACATGTATTATTGAGATATTGTTTACGTGGTCGTGGAGATTTTGGAAGAAAACAACAACAACAACAACAACAACTAAAAAACCTGAAGGTCCCAGACTGATTTAAAAGAGTTTGCATCCAAAGTGGAAGTCGCTGTTGCTGCTGCTGTTGCTAGGCAGGATAGGAACCAGCAGACTCACCAGAGGAGAGGCTCCGATACTTAAATCCTTTTCTTTGTCTCTTCTGTAAACATGAACACACACTCATGACTCACCACACACACACACACAGACACACACACACACACACACAGACACACACACACAGACACACACACACACACACACACACATACACACACACACAGACAGAAACACACAGACACAGACACACACAGACAGACACACACACACACACACACAGACACACACACACAGACACACACACACACACACACATACACACACACACACAGACACCGACACACACAGACAGACACACAGACACACACACACACACACACACACACACACACACAGACACACACACAGACACACACACACACACACACACACACACACACACACACAGACCACACACATACACACACACATAGACACAGACACACACACACACACACACAGACAGACACAGACACACACACACACACACACTCTCTCTCTTTGATGATGCAGTTTTTTCCGTGTTTTTTCCTCCGTGAAGTCATTTTAGGGGCGTGTGCGACCGTATGAAATCCCATAATATTTTCCTTTTACAATAAACAATAAGGCATTAAATAAAGTTCATGTGAGCATGTTTGCAAAAACAAATATATTAAACATTAAAGTCTATTGAAGTCAAACTGAGGCTCCGCCTCCCCGTGAACGGTGACCCGTCTCTAAACTCAGCGACCTCGCCGGCTGGTCTCCATGACGACCGGGCCAACAGTGAGAATACTTTGGAGGAGCGTGTGAGACCGGGAGGGGAGGAGAAGTAGTTCCTGCAGTCTGAGAGGAAAGTAGTCCCGGCACCTCTCATGTTGGTTTGAACCTGTCTGTCTGTCAGAGGAAGAGGAAGAGGATGAAGAGGAAGAGGAGGAGGAGGAAGAGGAGGAGGAAGAGGAGGAGGAGGAGGAGGAGGAAGAGGATGAGGAAGAGGAGGAGGAGGAAGAGGAGGAGGAAGACTCTTACCTGAGACGATGCTCTGGCTTCCGACGACCTGCAGAAAAAACAGAGCGAGAGATTGTGATTCAAAAGGTCAACAAGGTCGAGATTAAAAACAAACAACAAATAAACACAAATATATTGTTGGTTGATATCTAATTATTATATATTCTAATTACAATATATTGATTATTTTGCTCCTAGAGTTGTTTTTTCTTCCGTTAAAACGATAAAAAAGGTTTAAAACTAACAAACAAATGATTGCCGAGTATTATTTTGGTTTAAAACATTGTTCAGGAAGAGTTGTGTCTACTTTAGTCTTTTTAATCAAAAACAAGCCTCCACCTCACAGGAAGTGATGCGACTCACGTTTTCCAGTTCGTTTAGAAAACACAGAAGAAGAACTGAGCAGAAACTCCACCCGAAGGAGGACTGACAGACAGGTGCACTCTGGGAAATGTAGTTCGACGCCCTCGGTGATGAGAATCAATGCGTCCTCAGCTGAAGCTCCAAAGAGGAAGGAGAGAGAGAGAAAAGGAGAAGGAAAAGAAAGGAAAAGGGAGCTTCTAGCTTCCTCTCCTTGTGCATTTTATTGTCTCCTACCTCCTTTCCTCGGCTCCTCGGCTCCTCTTCACCTCGGACTGACAATCGGGTCGGCTCGACGTCCAGAGAAACTACAGTTTACACCTTTCTGAAATATTCAGCTAAAAAAGGGAACTTCTTTCTTCTCAAGCCACTCTTCAAAAACCCAGATTTTCTCTTTCCTCCACCTCTCTCTCTCCCTCTCACTGGACCGCCCCTCTGCTCCGTCCAGCCCCCCGATTGGCCGAGGGAACCCAGGAAGTGAGGCTGCGATTGGCTGTCGCGCCGGAGCGTGAACGCTTCCAGATGTTTGCTCGGCTCAGACGTGGAGATGCAGACGCAGCAGATTTCACAGAGCGCTCGTCATCGGCAACGAGACCGAGGATCCAGACCATAATACTGCACTGTTTAACTGTTACGAGACCGAGGATCCAGACCATAATACTTCACTGTTTAACCGTTACGAGACCGAGGATCCAGACCATAATACTTCACTGTTTAACTGTTACAAGACCGAGGATCCAGACCATAATACTGCACTGTTTAACCGTTACAAGACCGAGGATCCAGACCATAATACTTCACTGTTTAACTGTTACAAGACCGAGGATCCAGACCATAATACTTCACTGTTTAACCGTTACAAGACCGAGGATCCAGACCATAATACTTCACTGTTTAACCGTTACGAGACCGAGGATCCAGACCATAATACTGCACCCTGTGTCGTTTGGGTAAAAAGAACCACGATGTTGAGGATGAAGTACTATTGTTAAGACTGTAGTGGGGTTGACAAGTACAAGTACTCATGAAGTACTCATGAAGAACTCATGGAAGTACTCATGGAAGTACTCATGGAAGATTCATAGAAGACTCATAGAAGTACTCAGAAGTACTCATGGAAGTACTCATGGAAGTACTCATGGAAGTACTCATGGAAGATTCATAGAAGACTCATAGAAGTACTCAGAAGTACTCATGGAAGTACTCATGGAAGTACTCATGAAGTACTCATGAAGTACTCATGAAGTACTCATGGAAGAACTCATGGAAGTACTCATGGAAGTACTCATGGAAGATTCATAGAAGACTCATAGAAGTACTCAGAAGTACTCATGGAAGTACTCATGGAAGTACTCATGAAGTACTCATGGAAGTACTCATAGAAGTACTCATGGGAGTACTCATGGGAGTACTCATGGGAATACTCATGGGAGTACTCATGGGAGTACTCATGGTAGTACTCATGGTAGTACTCATGGGAGTACTCATGGAAGACTCAGAAGTACTCATGGAAGTACTCGTAGGAGTACTTATGGAAGTACTTATGGAAGTACTCGTAGGAGTACTTATGGAAGTACTCATGGAAGTACTCGTAGGAGTACTTATGGAAGTACTTATGGAGGTAGTCATGGAAGTACTCGTAGGAGTACTTATGGAGGTAGTCATGGAAGTACTCGTGGAAGTACTCGTAGGAGTACTTATGGAGGTAGTCATGGAAGTACTCGTGGAAGTACTCGTAGGAGTACTTATGGAGGTAGTCATGGAAGTACTCGTGGAAGTACTCGTAGGAGTACTTATGGAGGTAGTCATGGAAGTACTCGTAGGAGTACTTATGGAGGTAGTCATGGAAGTACTCGTAGGAGTACTTATGGAGGTAGTCATGGAAGTACTCGTAGGAGTACTTATGGAAGTACTCCCTGTCGACTGAATTATAACTTCCTATTTCTTCTTCTGTTTATTCCATATAAGTAAACAAACGTCCTCATCCTGTTTTATATTAATACATAATTATATATATCAATACAAAATAAATAAAATCTAACTCTGGATAAACGGATTATACTAAAACAGTTAAAAATAAAAAAGGTGAAAATAGAGTGAAATAAAATGTGTATAAATACTTAGTATAACACAAAAGTATAAATGTGTTTTAATTGATAATCTCATTTCTCAAAAACCAAATCGTATTTAAAACGTTTGCTGGGACAGAATATGTAAATATATATTAATAAAATAATTATATATTGAACCAACTCGTATTTCTGGTTTAATTTAATGGCGTCGTGGCCTCTAGAATTGGAACGTGACACCGAGCCCTCGGGGTGCGTTCAGTTACAGTTAAAGGTGTGTTTGAATATCATTAATAAATCATTATTATCACCATGAAGCTCATGAATTGCATAATCAAATATTTTGTCGAGACATCAAACTATTTATTTGTATTCTGAGAGATCAAAAGTTCACGCCGCTAACGACGAGCATCCAATTAATCAATCAATCAATCAATCAATCAATCAATCAATCACGCAACTAGAACAACGTCTTTGCACTATTGTTTTGTTCCTTTATTTGACATTATTCTAATTTTTTAATATATTGTGCATTTTCTTATTATTCAATTTTTAAAAAATATATATAGTGTATTTTTATTATTATTCTGTTTTTAATATATTGTGCTTTTTTTATTGTTCTTTTTTTAATATATATATCGTGGATTTTTATTATTAATTTGTTTGTATATATTGTGCATTGTTCTTATTATTCTATTTGTTTTTAATTTATCAACCTGAGGGCTGAGGTGAGATGACCACACACACACACACACACACACACACACACACACACACACAGACACAGACACACACAGACACACACACACACACACACACACACACACACACACACACAGACA
>NC_046983.1:1522500-1535000 GCF_009769545.1 Cyclopterus lumpus | reverse complement strand
AACTTCCGGTTCAAAGTGGTTAATGGTCTGTTTATATCATTAAAACTCTACCAGGGGGCGGGGCTGCCTGTCTCTGTGGGCGGGACCAGGCCGTCACCTAGCAGCCGAGTGATTGACGGCTGAGCGGCTTACAGCCTCAGGGACGGAGCTGCGGTCAGGAGCGACTCGAGCGGCCGGTTCGAAGGAAGAAACCTCGGGTCCACGGACGTCTTCTGGACCGGAACCGGCTTCAGATCCACTTTACGGCCCGTAGAGTTCCTCCAGGTAGGACCCGTCAGAACCTCGTTCCGTCAGGTAGAACCATTCAGAACCTCGTTCCTTCAGGTAGAACCCGGCAGAACCTCGTCAGAACCTCGTTCCTTCAGGTAGAACCCGTCAGAACCCGACAGAACCTCGTTCCTTCAGGTAGAACCATTCAGAACCTCATTCCTTCAGGTAGAATCATTCAGAACCCGGCAGAACCTCGTTCCTTCAGGTAGAATCATTCAGAACCCGACAGAACCTCGTTCCTTCAGGTAGAATCATTCAGAACCCGACAGAACCTCGTTCCTTCAGGTAGAACCCGGCAGAACCCGACAGAACCTCGTTCCTTCAGGTAGAACCATTCAGAACCTCATTCCTTCAGGTAGAATCATTCAGAACCCGGCAGAACCTCGTTCCTTCAGGTAGAACCATTCAGAACCTCATTCCTTCAGGTAGAATCATTCAGAACCCGGCAGAACCTCGTTCCTTCAGGTAGAACCCGTCAGAACCCGGCAGAACCTCGTCAGAACCTCGTTCCTTCAGGTAGAACCATTCAGAACCTCATTCCTTCAGGTAGAACCGTCTGTCGGAACCTCCGCACGTGAGCTTTTACCTGCAAAAGAAAAAGAAAAACATCATGTAAACTTATTAATTTGTGCTCTAGTTTCGTTAAACGTTTTTTAAAAAACTGATTAAAAACGAGCAAATTACACCAAATATACAAATATACAAATATACAAATATGCAAATACTAAATACTTCAAGTAAACGAATATAAACGAGTAGAATAAACATGCACGTTCCTTCAGGGAAAGAGAGACATATATGACAATAGAAGAGAATAAAGTGATCAATAAATACACAATGAGAGTGTGATCATAAACAACCTGGTAGAGTAGATTATTAATGTAATAAAGTGATCAATAGAAACACATGAATATGAAACCTGCGTGCTGTCACAGACACGCTGTCTGTGGTGGTGCGTTCAGGGTCAGTCTGTAGATTAACATGTAGTTTTATAACTACAGTTAAAATAAAGAGGTATTTTGGAACAACTTATTGTGTACGTAATATATTTTAGTTGTGATTAAATAGTATTTAAGCACAATTTTAAGTGTCTTTAGTATATTTTTATACTTAAAGTATACTTAGTACAATTTATAACTGTGTATGTGCTAATATACATGCCGATAGATCAATTAAATTATACTTATTTTTGTATTAAGTATATTTGCAATATATTATGAGTATTTTACATATATGTAAACATCACAATATTAATATATTTATATTGTGGTAATATACCAAATGTTATACTTTTGGTATATTAATATTACATTATAAATAGAATAATATTGTGGTAATAATATAACAATAGTTATACTTTTGGTATATTAATACTACATTATAAATATAATAATATTGTGGTAATACTATATCAAATGGTATACATTTAGTATACTATTACCACAATATAAATATATGAATATTTCTTCCTCATTCTTTTAAATTAAGGTTACTTGAGATGATAAGTTTAATAACTTTACTCAGCAGAAAGTGTTCTTTTATATATTTATATTAATCCAGAAACATCAGATACAATAGGAACACATGTAACTGATCGATCAATACTTCGAGTACTTTAATGTATTAATACTTTTACTTAAGGACCTAAACACACAAACTGATCTTATTGATCACAACTCACACGTTTGTCTGATAGAACAACTGATTTGATTGTTTGCACCGTTGTATTTAAAGTGTTTTTAATGTGTTTTTAAAGTGTATTTAAAGTGTTTTTAATGTGTTTTTAAAGTGTTTTTAAAGTGTTTTTAATGTGTTTTTAAAGTGTTTTTAAAGTGTTTTTAATGTGTTTTTAAAGTGTTTTTAATGTGTTTTTAAAGTGTTTTTAATGTTTTTAATGTGTTTTTACTCTTAACAACAAAGTAACCTTAACTTTAGAGGATCTAAAGAGTCACAACAGTAAATAACACTGTTCCATTGAGTAGATATTGATTGATCGACAGGTCGAATGATTGGCGACTAGTTTGATAATCTAATAATAATTTAAGTATTTCTTATTTAAAAAACAAGCCATTGTTAATGTAAAGTTGAGATCAGCTGTTTCATCCCGTTGGAGTCAGAACGAGTTGATTCACTGTTTTATGAATGTTGAGGTTTTCAGTGAGGAACAAGAGGTTGCAGGTTCGATCCCCACGCCGGGCTGCCGCAGTGCCCCCGAGCCAAACAGGTGCTTCATCATCTATTATAAGATTATTTCAAAACTCAATCTGCTAAAGGCCTGAAAAAAATAAAACAGGTCAGAAAATCTGTGTGTGTGTTTAATCCTTCATGTGTGTGTGATGGCATGTAACACACGCACACACACACACACACACACACACACAGACGCACACACACAGACGCACACACACACAGACACAGACACACGCACACACAGACGCACACACACACAGACGCACACACACACACAGACACGCACACACACAGACGCACACACAGACACACACACACAGACGCACACACACACACACACACACACACACAGACGCACACGCACACACACACACAGACGCACACACACACACACACACACACACAGACACGCACACACAGACACAGACACGCACACACACACAGACGCACACACACAGACACACACACAGATGCACACGCACACGCACACACACACACACACACACACATACAGATTAGAGACACAGATGTTGACGAATAGATTTATCATCCCTTCAGCAGCAGCACAGAGGTACAGTAGTTTTACAGTAAGGTTCTGTAATGAAGGGTTCTGTAATGTAGGGTTCTGTAATGTAGTGTTCTTTACAGTAGGGTTCTGTAATGTAGGGTTCTGTAATGTAGGGTTCTGTAATGTAGTGTTCTTTACAGTAGGGTTCTGTAATGTAGGGTTCTGTAATGTAGGGTTCTGTAATGTAGTGTTCTTTACAGTAGGGTTCTGTAATGTAGGGTTCTGTAATGTAGTGTTCTTTACAGTAGGGTTCTGTAATGTAAGGTTCTGTAATGTAGTGTTCTTTACAGTAGGGTTCTGTAATGTAGGGTTCTTTACAGTAGGGTTCTTTAATGTAGGGTTATTTACCGTGTTGTTCTTTACAGTAGTGTTCTTTAGCATGTTGTTCTTTACAGTAGTGTTATTTACAGTAGGGTTCTTTACAGTAGTGTTCTTTAATGTAGTGTTCTTTACAGAAGTGTTCTTTACCATGTTGTTCTTTACAGTAGTGTTCTTTAATGTAGTGTTCTTTAATGTAGTGTTCTTTGCAGTAGTGTTCTTTACAGTAGGGTTCTTTACAGTAGGGTTCTTTACCGTAGTGTTCTTTACAGTAGTGTTCTTTAATGTAGTGTTCTTTAATGTAGTGTTCTTTACAGTAGGGTTCTTTAATGTAGTGTTCTTTAATGTAGTGTTCTTTACAGTAGTGTTCTTTGCAGTAGTGTTCTTTAATGTAGTGTTCTTTGCAGTAGTGTTCTTTACAGTAGGGTTCTTTACAGTAGAGTTCTTTACAGTAGGGTTCTTTACCGTAGTGTTCTTTACAGTAGTGTTCTTTAATGTAGTGTTCTTTAATGTAGTGTTCTTTACAGTAGGGTTCTTTAATGTAGTGTTCTTTACAGTAGGGTTCTTTACAGTAGGGTTCTTTAATGTAGTGTTCTTTACAGTAGTGTTCTTTACAGTAGTGTTCTTTAATGTAGTGTTCTTTACAGTAGTGTTCTTTAATGTAGTGTTCTTTAATGTAGTGTTCTTTACAGTAGGGTTCTTTACAGTAGGGTTCTTTAATGTAGTGTTCTTTACAGTAGTGTTCTTTACAGTAGTGTTCTTTAATGTAGTGTTCTTTACAGTAGGGTTCTTTAATGTAGTGTTCTTTACAGTAGGGTTCTTTAATGTAGTGTTCTTTACAGTAGGGTTCTTTAATGTAGTGTTCTTTACAGTAGGGTTCTTTACAGTAGGGTTCTTTAATGTAGTGTTCTTTACAGTAGGGTTCTTTAATGTAGTGTTCTTTATAGTAGTGTTCTTTACAGTAGTGTTCTTTAATGTAGTGTTCTTTACAGTAGTGTTCTTTACAGTAGGGTTCTTTAATGTAGTGTTCTTTAATGTAGTGTTCTTTACAGTAGTGTTCTTTAATGTAGTGTTCTTTAATGTAGTGTTCTTTACAGTAGGGTTCTTTACAGTAGGGTTCTTTAATGTAGTGTTCTTTACAGTAGGGTTCTTTACAGTAGGGTTCTTTAATGTAGTGTTCTTTACAGTAGTGTTCTTTAATGTAGTGTTCTTTATAGTAGTGTTCTTTACAGTAGTGTTCTTTAATGTAGTGTTCTTTACAGTAGTGTTCTTTACAGTAGGGTTCTTTAATGTAGTGTTCTTTAATGTAGTGTTCTTTACAGTAGTGTTCTTTAATGTAGTGTTCTTTAATGTAGTGTTCTTTACAGTAGGGTTCTTTAATGTAGTGTTCTTTAATGTAGTGTTCTTTGCAGTAGTGTTCTTTGCAGTAGTGTTCTTTATAGTAGTGTTCTTTACAGTAGTGTTCTTTATAGTAGTGTTCTTTACAGTAGTGTTCTTTAATGTAGTGTTCTTTACAGTAGTGTTCTTTAATGTAGTGTTCTTTGCAGTAGTGTTCTTTGCAGTAGTGTTCTTTATAGTAGTGTTCTTTACAGTAGTGTTCTTTAATGTAGTGTTCTTTACAGTAGGGTTCTTTAATGTAGTGTTCTTTACAGTAGTGTTCTTTATAGTAGTGTTCTTTACAGTAGTGTTCTTTAATGTAGTGTTCTTTACAGTAGGGTTCTTTAATGTAGTGTTCTTTAATGTAGTGTTCTTTACAGTAGTGTTCTTTATAGTAGTGTTTTTTACAGTAGTGTTCTTTAATGTAGTGTTCTTTACAGTAGTGTTCTTTACAGTAGTGTTCTTTAATGTAGTGTTCTTTACAGTAGTGTTCTTTATAGTAGTGTTCTTTACAGTAGTGTTCTTTAATGTAGTGTTCTTTACAGTAGGGTTCTTTAATGTAGTGTTCTTTAATGTAGTGTTCTTTACAGTAGTGTTCTTTACAGTAGTGTTCTTTAATGTAGTGTTCTTTACAGTAGTGTTCTTTACAGTAGTGTTCTTTAATGTAGTGTTCTTTACAGTAGTGTTCTTTATAGTAGTGTTTTTTACAGTAGTGTTCTTTAATGTAGTGTTCTTTACAGTAGTGTTCTTTACAGTAGTGTTCTTTAATGTAGTGTTCTTTACAGTAGTGTTCTTTATAGTAGTGTTTTTTACAGTAGTGTTCTTTAATGTAGTGTTCTTTACAGTAGTGTTCTTTACAGTAGTGTTCTTTACCATGTTGTTCTTTACAGTAGTGTTCTTTACAGTAGTGTTCTTTACAGTAGGGTTCTTTACAGTAGTGTTCTTTACAGTAGTGTTCTTTAATGTAGTGTTCTTTACAGTAGTGTTCTTTACAGTAGTGTTCTTTAATGTAGTGTTCTTTACAGTAGTGTTCTTTACCATGTTGTTCTTTACAGTAGTGTTCTTTAATGTAGTGTTCTTTGCAGTAGTGTTCTTTACAGTAGGGTTCTTTACAGTAGGGTTCTTTACAGTAGGGTTCTTTACCGTAGTGTTCTTTATAGTAGGGTTCTTTACAGTAGGGTTCTTTACCGTAGTGTTCTTTACAGTAGGGTTCTTTAATGTAGTGTTCTTCAATGTAGTGTTCTTTAATGTAGTGTTATTTACAGTAGGGTTCTTCAATGTAGTGTTCTTTAATGTAGTGTTATTTACAGTAGGGTTCTTTAATGTAGTGTTCTTTACAGTAGTGTTCTTTAATGTAGTGTTCTTTACAGTAGGGTTTTTATAGTAGTGTTCTTTACAGTAGTGTTCTTTAATGTAGTGTTCTTTACAGTAGTGTTCTTTAGCATGTTGTTCTTTACAGTAGTGTTCTTTACAGTAGGGTTCTTTACAGTAGTGTTCTTTACAGTAGGGTTCTTTAATGTAGTGTTCTTTAATGTAGTGTTCTTTACAGTAGGGTTCTTTAATGTAGTATTCTTTATAGTAGTGTTCTTTACAGTAGTGTTCTTTACAGTAGTGTTCTTTAATGTAGTGTTCTTTACAGTAGTGTTCTTTAATGTAGTGTTCTTTACAGTAGTGTTCTTTACAGTAGTGTTCTTTAATGTAGTGTTCTTTAGCATGTCGTTCTTTACAGTAGTGTTCTTTAATGTAGGGTTCTTTACAGTAGTGTTCTTTACAGTAGGATTCTTTACAGTAGTGTTCTTTATAGTAGTGTTCTTTACAGTAGTGTTCTTTATAGTAGTGTTCTTTACAGTAGTGTTCTTTAATGTAGTGTTCTTTCCAGTAGTGTTCTTTACAGTAGTGTTCTTTAATGTAGTGTTCTTTAGCATGTTGTTCTTTACAGTAGTGTTCTTTATAGTAGTGTTCTTTCCAGTAGTGTTCTTTACAGTAGTGTTCTTTAATGTAGTGTTTTTTAGCATGTTGTTCTTTACAGTAGTGTTCTTTACAGTAGGGTTCTTTACAGTAGTGTTCTTTACAGTAGTGTTCTTTACAGTAGTGTTCTTTAATGTAGTGTTCTTTACAGTAGTGTTCTTTACAGTAGTGTTCTTTAATGTAGTGTTCTTTACATTAGTGTTCTTTACCATGTTGTTTTTTACAGTAGTGTTCTTTAATGTAGTGTTCTTTGCAGTAGTGTTCTTTACAGTAGGGTTCTTTACCGTAGTGTTCTTTACAGTAGTGTTCTTTAATGTAGTGTTCTTTAATGTAGTGTTCTTTACAGTAGGGTTCTTTAATGTAGTGTTCTTTAATGTAGTGTTCTTTAATGTAGTGTTCTTTACAGTAGTGTTCTTTAATGTAGTGTTCTTTACAGTAGTGTTCTTTAATGTAGTGTTCTTTAATGTAGTGTTCTTTACAGTAGTGTTCTTTACAGTAGTGTTCTTTAATGTAGTGTTCTTTACAGTAGTGTTCTTTAATGTAGTGTTCTTTAATGTAGTGTTCTTTACATTAGTGTTCTTTAATGTAGTGTTCTTTAATGTAGGGTTCTTTACAGTAGTGTTCTTTACAGTAGTGTTCTTTAATGTAGTTTTCTTTACAGTAGTGTTCTTTACAGTAGTGTTCTTTATAGTAGTGTTCTTTACAGTAGTGTTCTTTAGCATGTTGTTCTTTACAGTAGGGTTCTTTACAGTAGTGTTCTTTACAGTAGTGTTATTTACAGTAGGGTTCTTTACAGTAGGGTTCTTTCCAGTAGGGTTCTTTCCAGTAGGGTTCTTTCCAGTAGGGTTCTTTCCAGTAGGGTTCTTTACCATGTTGTTCTTTACAGTAGTGTTCTTTACAGTAGGGTTCTTTACAGTAGGGTTCTTTACCTTGTTGTTCTAGAGGTTTCTTGGTGAGCTCTGTAGGAATCCTTGGAATGTCCTGAGGAAACACTCTGGGTGGGACTCGGGATGCGTTTCCTTTCAATCTTTGCTGCTGACGACCCTCACTTCCTGTTCCGGGCCTCGGTTCTCATTAGTGTTTAGAGAGAGAGAGAGAGAGAGAGAGAGAGAGAGAGAGACAATGAATGAACACAGAGCCTCCATCTCTGTGTTACGATCAGCTGATCGGCTGTATTGATCCCCTCGGCTCTCCGTTCATAGACCTCTTGCTGCGGATTACATGAAATCCCCTCAAACACACACCATGTGACATCAATGTTCAGACAGCTGGTCACGTGACAGGTTCTCAGGTTCTCAGGTTCTCAGGTTCTGCAGGTGAAGTGACCACTCTCTCCCCATCCACCTTCTGCAGGCCAGCAGCTGCCAGGCCGAGCCCAGGAAAAGAGCCTGATCCTGGGCTGAGAGAGCCAGCTAATGCCCCCCCCCTCCCTGCCCTGGTCCAGCCCACTCACTGATCTGGAACATGCTATAACCACCTGACTGCCAGTCAAAATGATGGCCTCTGTGGTTGTCGGGGGCAACCGGAGGAAGTCTCTCACGCTGAGAGGGGTCGACCCCGAGACCTGTATGATCGTCTTCAAGAACCACTGGTCACAGGTAATCAATTCATCTACTAATCAATCAGTTAATCAATCAGGAGAAGAACTCTCTCTACAGTTTCATCTCTTCTGTCCCCTTGTCCTCATAATGGTTGGCAGACTGAGTGTGTGTGTGTGTGTGTGTGTGTGTGTGTGTGCATGTGTGTGTGTGTGTATGTGTGCATGTGTGTGTGTGTGTGCGTGTGTGTGTGTGTGTATGTGTGTGTGTGTGTGTGTGTGCATTACTGACCCAGACTTTGGCCCTTCAACACAGGATCCATTTAGAGACAAGCCTCTCTCTCTACGGCCGCCAAGAACACACACACACACACACACACACTCCATGTCTGCGTGTGTGTGCATGTATGTGTGTGTGTGTGTGTGTGGTCCTTGTCTGAAGTAGCTGAGGTCAAAGGTTAACACAGTTAAGTCCAGACAGTGAATTACATTCTTCCGTGTCTCTCTCTTTTCATTACATTTATCATAGCGATGAATTAAGTTTATTAGTTTGAATATTAAAGATGCAAAAAATATTAACTGTCGAACGAACACCATGTTCGAACATAAGGTGGCTCATAAGTGTACCTGGTACCAGAACACCTTAGGCCGGAGATCAATGATCGACTTTGTAATCGTATCATCTGATCTGCGGCCGTATGTCTTGGACACTCGGGTGAAGACAGGAGCAGAGCTGTCAACTGATCACCACCTGGTGGTGAGTTGGATCAGATGGCGGGGGACTCGGCTAGAAAGACCTGGCAAGCCCAAACGTGTAGTGAGGGTGAACTGGGAACGTCTGGCAGAGGATCCTGTCCGGGAGGTCTTCAACTCCCACCTCCGGAAGAACTTCTCACAAATCCCGAGGGAGGCTGGGGACATGGAATCCGAGTGGACCTTGTTCAAAGCCTCTATTGTGGACGCGGCTGTGGCCGGAAGGTCATCGGTGCCTGTCGTGGCGGCAACCCGAGAACCCGGTGGTGGACACCGGGGGTGAGGGAAGCCGTCAAACTGAAGAAGGAGGCCTTTCGGGCCTGGCTGGCCCAGGGGTCTCCTGAAGCAGCTGACGGGTACCGGCGGGCCAAAAGGGCTGCAGCGACGATGGTCGCGGAGGCTAAAACTCGGGCATGGGAGGAGTTCGGGGAGGCCATGGAGAAGGACTTTCGGTTGGCCTCAAGGAAGTTCTGGCAAACCATCCGACGGCTCAGGAAGGGAAAGCACTGCTGGAGAGGAGGCTCCGCCTGCTTGTCGAACCTCAGATTCAGGACGAACAGTGCGGATTCCGTCCCGGTCGTGGAACAGTGGACCAGCTCTTTACCCTCGCAAGATTACTGGAGGGGTCCTGGGAGTTTGCCCAACCAGTTTACATGTGCTTTGTAGACCTGGAGAAGGCTTTCGACCGGGTCCCTCGGGGTTTTTTGTGGGGGGTGCTGCGGGAGTATGGGGTGCCGGACCCGTTGGCACGGGCCATCCGGTCTCTGTACGCCTGCAGTAGGAGCAGTGTTCGTCTCCTCGGTAGTAAGTCAGACACGTTCCCGGTGGGTGTTGGCCTCCGCCAGGGCTGCCCTTTATCACCGGTCCTGTTCGTGACCTTCATGGACAGGATATCTAGGCGCAGCCAGGGGGCGGAGAGGATCCGGTTCGGGAGTCTCGGGATCGCCTCTCTGCTGTTTGCGGATGATGCGGTCCTGTTTGCCTCCTCGGACCGTGACCTCCAGCATTCACTGGGGCGTTTTGCAGCCGAGTGCGAAGCGGCAGGGATGAGAGTTAGCACCTCCAAATCTGAGGCCATGGTGCTCCGCCGGAAACCGGCGGATTGCTCCCTCCAGGTGGGGGCAAACTGCCTACCCCAAGCGAAGGAGTTCAAGTATCTCGGGGTCTTGTTCACGAGTGAGGGTAAGGTGGAGCGGGAGATCGATAGGCGGATCGGTGCGGCTGCAGCAGTAAAACAGGCGCTGTACCGGTCCGTCTTGGTGAAGAGGGAGCTGAGCCGGAAGGCAAAGCTCTCCATTTACTGGTCTGTCTACGTTCCAACCCTCACCTATGGTCACGAACTCTGGGTCGTGACCGAAAGAACGAGATCTGGGATACAAGCGGCCGAAATGAGCTTCCTCCGTAGGGTGGCCGGGCTCAGCCTTAGAGATAGGGTAAGGAGCTCGGACATCAGGGGGGAGCTTGGAGTCGAGTCGCTGCTCCTTCGTGTCGAAAGGAGTCAGCTGAGGTGGTTCATCTAGTTAGGATGCCTCCTGGACGCCTCCCATTAGAGGTTTTCCGGGCACGTCCAACTGGTAGGAGGCCCCGGGGAAGACCGAGGACACGCTGGAGGGATTCTATCTCCCGGCTGGCCTTGGAACGCCTCGGGATCCCCCAGAATGAGCTGGAAAGTGTTGCTGGTGAGAGGGAGGCCTGGGTCGGCCTGCTGAACCTGCTGCCACCGCGACCCGACCCCGGATAAGAGGTGATAATGGATGGATGGATGGAAAAAATATTAACGATGCAAAACAAACTTAATGAATAAATCCTAAATATTTAGTTGCTATCAAGCAATTAAAAAGTTCAGGTGTTTTTATACTCCCTCTATTAACATGTTATAATTGGCCCAAACTAGTTTTAACTTGTCGATCTTCAAACTCTTTACCGCCCTCGTGTGATTGGCCCGTCAGGTTTCATGTGTTCACGATGTCTCTCAAAACCATCTCGGTTTTTGATCGTCGCCATCTTGGTTTTTCGTTTTTTGGAACCGGAAGTGACACTTGAGGGTGAAGCAAAGTACGTGCTGAATAAGACGTTTTCTGCCCATCAAAATGTCCCAATGGCCTTTTAATGAACAGAAAACACACGGTGACAAGGTTCTTTTCCCAATTGTGAGGAAACAATTCGTTGACCTTGAAGGTTTTCCTTATTCTCTAAGAGTTCCTTTCACCTAGTGGACGCAATAGAAACAGCATCTCAGAACCTTTGAACTTGCAGAAGAAGGGTCTGAAGACACGATGGGAATATGTTATTGGTTTTATGTATCAACGTCGGGAAGGTTGCAGCCTCCTCATCGGCCCACACACATCTGATGTGTTCAGCTCTTTGTACGTAATCATTCATCTTGTTTTAAAGATCCACCACCAGACAAAGACTGAACACTCCCTCCTCCCTGCAGGTGGTGAAGATCCTGGAGAAACACGAGCCGGGTCGCAGCGTCACCGGCGCGTTGAGCTTCCTGTCCGGTCACGGCGGCAGCGGCGGCTCCGGAGCGCTGCGCCTCGGCCCGATCCCGGCTGACGAGGCCAGCGCCGTCCAGAACTACGTGGAACACATGCTCTTCCTGCTGATGGAGGAAGAGGCGGGGCAAGGTAAGAGCGCCAAGAGGAGAATGTGTCATCACGAGGAGAATGTGTCATCACGAGGAGAATGTGTCATCACGTGTCATCACGTCGTATTGCATTTTGGTCTCACACCCATCTGGCACAGGAGGCGCGATGGGTCCCATCCTGGAGTTTGTGGTGGTGGAGGGCGTCATGGAGCGGCTGTTCCTCTGGAGCCTGAGGAGACACTTCACCGAGGACATGAAGCTGGAGCAGCTCAGGATGTACCAGATGCTTCTGGCTCAGGCCAGGCAGCCTCTGCTGCACCACAAACCGGTTCTACGACCGCTCATGATGCTGCTGGCCTCCTGCGCCGGACCCGGAGCCGGAGCCGGAACCGGAGCCGGTGAGTTGGTTGGTGGGGAAAATACGCTTATGTTTACTACTTTCTTGCTGAGAATTATTAGAAGGCACAGCTACTGTACCACTCTCATAGCTTAGCGTAGCATAGCTTAGCACAAAGACTGGAAACAGGGGGAAACAGCTAGCCTGGCCCTGTTCAAAGCTCACGAATGAACAATCTCGTTAAAGCTGAAGATGAGTCTTCACCTACATGATGGACGTTCACATCAAAACACAGATTACTATGTGTTATTATTAACTATGTGCATGTTAATATGTTGTATTCTATTTGGTTTGATTTGTAGTTGTATGAACCTGAAATAAAACCAGACGTTTCTCCATCTTGGTAACGCGTCTGAATACATTAATCTGCTTCAAGAGGTTAATTGGGATGCTGCAGGTGTAGCTGGTAAGGTGTGAAAGCAGGTACCTGGGTAGTTAATCACCAGACCCCCCCCCCATCCCCCTCAGACAGCGGCGGCGTGGTGGAGGCGGAGCTTGTCCTCCTGTTGAACCAGCTGTGTGGCGCTCTGGT
>NC_046983.1:1497500-1520000 GCF_009769545.1 Cyclopterus lumpus | reverse complement strand
TCACGAGTTATGTTATGTAATAAACTAATGAGCTCATACTGTCCCCTGGGGGGGTGGGGGGGGGGGGGGGGGGGGGGGGGGGTGTTCAGAGTGGAGCAACAATAAGGAAAAAAGGGAAATAATAATACACAAATAATACAATTACATATTTAATTAGCGTTCTCTGTAGCTGTTGACATGACAAGAAAAAACTAACAACTAACTTTAAACTTAAACCCAATAATAATAATAATAATAATAATAATAGTAATAATAGAAAAAGACAAATTAAATAAAAACATCTCTCCAGGATTCAAACTAGATTCACAGGATGCACTTATACTTCCCAGTGCTTTAAGCTAAATGCTAACGATTGAAAGTGTAGCACGTTAGCATGTATCATGTGCTTCAGAGTGAATGTATACACTCTGCACGGCTCCTAGTGACTCATAAATAAATACTATTGAAAGATAAAAGCATTTTTCATAACCTTTGTCCTTCATTTACTGAATCTGACTTTCTGCTTCCGCCACTGCTAGTTTCTGCTTGTACTGTGTGTGTGTGTGTGTGTGTGTGTGTGTGTGTGTCAGATTTAAGTCCATGTAAACACACTCTGACCTCAATCTTCATGCAGAGAGCAGATTAGTAAATCAGGGTGAGATTGGCTCGTACACAGAGAGGGATTATTAGTAAGTCTGCACGTGATTGGACGGTTTCCCGAATGTTAGCGAGCCTCAAGACTACAGCTGTTGTTGTTTATGTTGTCAACGTTGCTTTGCATTCCTTCTTATTCCCTCTCTTTTATGAAAGCAACAGTTTATCATTTTTGAGAAACACACATATTTGCCTCAATTCAGAAAGAAGTTGTACAAGGCTATCGTCGGTTAGCTTAGCTTAGCCTAGCTCTGTCCAAAGGTCGCCATGACCAGCAGCTCTGGAGCTCACGGAGCAACACGTCAGATCTTATTGGTTCATGAGTGGAAACCAGGACGTGAATCAAAGTGTTCGGATGTGTTGGACGGAGCCCGGCTAGCTGTTTACAGCCTTTATGCTAAGCTAAGCTAACCACCCGGCGGCTGTAGCTTCGTATTCACTGTGCAGACGTGACAAAATGTGAAACTATTATTCGTCTCTAATCGGCACCGGAAGTTCATTTCCACAAAAACCTGTTGTGTGTGTGTGTTCATTAGCTGCATGTGTGTGTGTGTGTGTGTGTGTGTGTGTGTGTGTGTGTGTGTCTACCTCACCTGTATCCATCTTACCTGTGTGTGTGTTTACAGGTGCTGGCCACAGGACTGTCCGGTTTATACTCGTCTCTTCCGGCCCGGCTGCAGGTTTACAGCGACGACTGGCACAGTCTGGACCAGGCCGACTGGCAGCAGGTAACCACGACGACCAGACGGCCTGCGAGTGACAGTGAATGAATGGATGAAACATTAACAAGAATAACTCTTCAAGATAAAATCATTACACAAACTAATCAATACAAAATATGAATGAATGAGGGCCCTGATTGATCGATGACGTCACTACTTCCTGGTTTGAGTCCACAGGTTCCAGCACTCGTCCACTTCCTGCATTCCCTGGACTTCTGCAGCGCTGTTACCAAGGTACACACACACACACACACACGCACACACACACACACACACACACACACACACACAATGACAGCCCTCTGTCCGTCTCGCAGGTCGCTCATCCTTCCATCCGGTCTCAGCTGCTGGGTTACATCTACAACGGCTTCCTGGTCCCGGTCCTGGCTCCGGCCCTGCACAAGGTATGAGGCTTTTATTTTGTAGGAAGCCCTCTTCACTAATCGATGTAGTTTAGTGACGTAGACGGAGGAACAGAATGCTGTTCAGTGGCTCAAGAAGAAATGGGAAGCTTGGAGTTAAGCAGTAACAGCTTCCTGTCAAGAGTTTCACAATAAAAGCCGCCGTCCGCACTGTTGGAATGTCAGCTGAACGAAATCAATATTTACGGATGAATAATGAAACAGGAATCTGTCACGTGACACAACTTGTTCACTTCCTGCCGCCGTGCAGCTGACGGTGGAGGAGGTGATGACCACCACGGCGTACCTGGACCTGTTCCTGCGCTCCATCTCTGAGCCCGCCCTCCTGCAGAGCTTCCTGTCCTTCATCCTGCTGCACGCGCACGACAACGTGCACGTCCTGGACACGCTGGTCAGCAGGGTCAACACGCCCTTCCAGGTAACACGTGCTTCCTCTTCGTCTTCAATGTCCTCTTCCTCGTCGTCGTCCTCTTCCTCTTCTTTGTCCTCGTCCACGTCCCTTCTCCTCTTCCTCGTCCACGTCATCTTCCTCTGCCTCTTTCCTCGTCCGGTCCTCGTCATCTTCCTCTTCCTCGTCCACTTCCTCTTCCTCTTCCTCGTCCTCTTCCTAAGCCTCTTCCTCGTCCGGTCCTCGTCATCTTCCTCTTCCTCGTCCACTTCCTCTTCCTCTTCCTCTTCCTCGTGCTCGTCCTCTTCCTCTTCCTCTTCCTCGTCCTCGGCCTTTTCCTCTTCCTCTTCCTCTTCGTCTTCCTCTTCCACGTCCCCATCCTCGTCCTCTTCTTCGGCCTTTTCCTCGTCCTCTTCCTCAGCCACTTCCTCTTCCTCTTCCTCTTCAATGTCCTCTTCCTCGTCCACGTCATCTTCCTCTGCCTTTTCCTCTTCCTCGTCCTCTTCGTATTCCTTGTCCTGTTCCTCGTTCTCCTCCTCCTCGTCCTCCTCCTCCTCCTCCTCCTCCTCCTCCTCCTCCTCCTCTTCCTCCTCCTCCTCGTCCTCTTCCTCCTCCTCCTCCTCCTCCTCCTCCTCCTCCTCCTCCTCCTCCTCCTCCTCCTCCTCCTCCTCGTCCCCTCTGATCTGTGAGATGAAGCTGACTCTTCCCGTGTGCTCCAGTTGGGCACGGTGTCTCTGGCTCTGTTCAGGACTCTGATTGGTCTCTTCTGTGAGGACGTCATGCTGCAGCTGGTGTTCAGGTGAGTCTCCATGAGGTTCACCTGAGGAGCACATCTCTGGAAGAACAATATTCGTGATGTTTCTTTGTGGAGGCGTCACACACGGCTCCCAGCATGCATCAGAGCTGGTCGAGAGTGATGCATGCTGGGACTGAGCGGTGCCCGTGTGTCCTCAGGTATCTGATTCCCTGCGGCCACCTGAGCGAGACGCAGCGCTCGTCCCTGAAGCGGAGGGACTGCTGCTCCTCCAGCGCCGCCTCCTTCCTGCTCCTCTTGCCCTCCTGGTGTCCCGGGAACCTCCTCAACATCACCTCACGCTCGGAGCACATCCATTGGCCCAAAGGAGCAGGTCGGTATCACCTGACACGCTCGTGTGAATACTTTCCAAACGCGTGGAGCCCACGCTGACTTTGACCTTTGACCTTTCTGCCTGGGTCAGACCTGTCGGTGTCAGACAGCGTCGGTTACTGCCGGGGCTCAGACTTCCTGATGGATGTAAACTACCTGCACTACCTGTGGGACGCGCACCGAGCCATCTCCACCGCCCTCAGGTGAGTGCGTCCTCCTTTGCTCAGATGCTGCTGATCGGAGTCATGTTGTTGTGGTTGTTCGGCTTTGCTCTGCGGGTTCATTCCAGAGAGTGACGGAGGAAACGTTGAGTTTAGGGACATCTGCTGGGCATCTCCTGGTATTCCTTTGTCTGTGTATCTGAGGTAGAAACCGTGATATCGCCCACTGGTTTGTGGACTGCAATTCGCCGCCATCTTGGTTTTAGGTTGTCGCCATTTTGGTTTTTGGTTGACACCATTCTGGTTTTGGGTTGTCGCCATCATATTATTATTATTTATTTTTGTCCAGCATCTTCAGTTCTGATGAGTTTTGTTTCATCTGCAGGGCATGTCGTCTCTGGTCTTCTACGTACGACGGGATCGACCCTCCGCCTCAAGACTACCGATTGGACACAACCGGTTACGACGTCGAAGACGAGGACGAGATCGTGCGGCGCGTCGAGAGCGACTCCATCTGCTCTTTCTCCTTCGCTCCTCCGCCGCCGTCAGCCCTCTCCTCAGATACCGTCTACACCGGCAGCCAGGCCGGACGAGGCGGCCTGGAGCTGGAGTGGGACGACATATTCGCAGACGACGATCCCTCATCGCCGGAGTCGATAGACTCGGCGGCGGCGGCCGCGGAGGTCGACGGGTGCGTCTCGACACCTCGACACATCCAGGAAATGCGACGCACCGCGACCAAGCTGGTGCGCGGCTCCTACGTGGAGGAAGCCGAGTTCGAGGACGATGTTCTGGTCTACGACCTCGTCGCCCAGCGCGAAACAAAGGCGGCCATTTTGGAGCGAATCATGGCAGCAAATCGGCGGGTGCGCGGGAGCGTATCGAACAGCCAGCGGGCGTCGACAGCGGCGGCGTCATCAACGATGGCGGCGACAACGACAACAATGTCGACGACGGCGGGGAAGACCGTCATGGAGACGGTCAACAGTATAATGTCGACGAGGAGGAGGAGCGATGACGGAGGCAAAGAGGAAAGGAGACGGAGTGAGGATTGTGTGAAGGAGGTGAAGAGGAGGAGGAGTGACGACTGTGGGAAGGAGAGAAGGAAGGAGGAAGGAGGAGATGAGAAAAAAAGGATGGACGCACAAGGAGGAGGCCAGTTTTTTACCAACGGCTTCAACGCTAAGAATCACGTCATCGCCGAATGTGACGACGTCGACGAAGACAAAGAGACACACGAGCGACACCTGAGGGGCTTCAAAGCGACTGTCAATCACACGCCGCACAACGCACAACGCCCCACGCCACGTTCAGGGACTTTACCCAACGGCCACCCCGAGGCGGAGCCACGCGACCCTTTGGTGGCCGGCGCAAAGTCTCCGAGTCTCGCCAACAACGACGACTTCCTGTCCCGGTACCACGAGCTCATGCTCTTTTTAGGGGTGGAGCCAGACTGTGACAACGTCACCAACGACATCACCGCATTCAGGAGGCGAGTGCGAGCGCTGAGGCAGAAACTGGAAGAGGAGGAGGTGGAGGAGGCGGTCTTTAGCTTCTCGTGGGATGGCGTGGAGGAGGAAGGAGGAGAGGAGGAGGAAACAATGGAGGAAGAGGAGGGGCGTGGAGCTCCCTTTACAGGTCTGTGTTCTCAACCCGACTGAATAAGATGAAGCGAGTAGCGAAACCTTAAAGAGTCAAACAACATTGAACATTTACATTTAGTTCAACAGAATACTTAATAAACCAGACTAGAACAATTATGTTTTTAGAGGACATTCTTGTCTAATCTTTGGATTAGACTTCTAAAAGAAGTGGATATCGTCACCGTGAAGTCGCTCTCTGTTTTGAAGCCTCGAGTTTGGCATTTTGGCCGACGCCATCTTGATTTTTATATTAAGACGTGACGCGAGGGGGTGGAGCCAAGTACAACCGAACTCTGAATAAGACATTTGTTTGGAGACCACAATCCCAAAAACAGTGAGAAGAATACATGAAGTAATTAAGAGGAAAATAGAATCTTAAACAATACAATTTAAGTCAGATGTCCTAAATCGATAAAGAGCTGCATTGCAACATAATATTCACTTTTTATTGGTTCACTAACCTGTATTTTCCCATCATGCACCAGGTCCGTTCATCAGCGTGCTGTTGTCCCGGCTGGAGAACCTCCTGGAAAACTCCATCGCCGTGAACCTGTTGGTGACGGGCATCCTGGCCCAGCTGGCGTCGTACCCGCAACCTCTTCTGAGATCCTTCCTGCTCGGCAACGATGGCCACGACCAGCCCAACGTACGCACACTGCACCAGGTAACACACACACACAAACACACACACACACACACACACACACACACACACACACACCGTCTGATGCCAACGCTGATGGACACTTTTATTCCCGTAGGTGTTGGTGTCGGTGCACGCTCAGATTGAACGCTACGTGGCGGCCAGGCCAGACTTCCCTGTCCTGGTCACTCAGGCCTGGAGGTTCTTGTTGGCTAAAGACCAAGACAGCAAGTTCAGAGGTTAATGAACACACACACACACACACACACACACACACACACACACACCTCAACCACACACAGACGGGATATGAAACCTCTGCACCAGTTTCTCTAAATAGCTGCAGTAGTACATTAGAGGTACTCTGGTTGAATAGAAGTCTATGCTTCATGTGTTAAAGCTGCATTCTCTCTCCTGACCACCAGGGGGCGACTCCTCTGGTTGTATAGAAGTCTATGCTTCATGTGTTAATGCTGCATTCTCTCTCCTGACCACCAGGGGGCGACTCCTCTGGTTGTATAGAAGTCTCTGCTTCATGTGTTAAAGCTGCATTCTCTCTCCTGACCACCAGGGGGCGACTCCTCTGGTTGTATAGAAGTCTATGCTTCATGTGTTAAAGCTGCATTCTCTCTCCTGACCACCAGGGGGCGACTCCTCTGGTTGTATAGAAGTCTATGCTTCATGTGTTAAAGCTGCATTCTCTCTCCTGACCACCAGGGGGCGACTCCTCTGGTTGTATAGAAGTCTATGCTTCATGTGTTAAAGCTGCATTCTCTCTCCTGACCACCAGGGGGCGACTCCTCTGGTTGTATAGAAGTCTATGCTTCATGTGTTAAAGCTGCATTCTCTCTCCTGACCACCAGGGGGCGACTCCTCTGGTTGTATAGAAGTCTATGCTTCATGTCTTGAAGCCGCATTCTCTCTCCTGACCACCAGGGGGCGACTCCTCTGGTTGTATAGAAGTCTATGCTTCATGTGTTAAAGCCGCATTCTCTCTCCTGACCACCAGGGGGCGACTCCTCTGGTTGTATAGAAGCCTATGCTTCATGTGTTAAAGCCGCATTCTCTCTCCTGACCACCAGGGGGCGACTCCTCTGGTTGTATAGAAGCCTATGCTTCATGTGTTAAAGCTGCATTCTCTCTCCTGACCACCAGGGGGCGACTCCTCTGGTTGTATAGAAGTCTATGCTTCATGTGTTAAAGCTGCATTCTCTCTCCTGACCACCAGGGGGCGACTCCTCTGGTTGTATAGAAGTCTATGCTTCATGTGTTAAAGCTGCATTCTCTCTCCTGACCACCAGGGGGCGACTCCTCTGGTTGTATAGAAGTCTATGCTTCATGTCTTAAAGCCGCATTCTCTCTCCTGACCACCAGGGGGCGACTCCTCTGGTTGTATAGAAGTCTATGCTTCATGTGTTAAAGCTGCATTCTCTCTCCTGACCACCAGGGGGCGACTCCTCTGGTTGTATAGAAGCCTATGCTTCATGTGTTAAAGCTGCATTCTCTCTCCTGACCACCAGGGGGCGACTCCTCTGGTTGTATAGAAGTCTATGCTTCATGTGTTAATGCTGCATTCTCTCTCCTGACCACCAGGGGGCGACTCCTCTGGTTGTATTGAAGTCTATGCTTCATGTGTTAATGCTGCATTCTCTCTCCTGACCACCAGGGGGCGACTCCTCTGGTTGTATAGAAGTCTCTGCTTCATGTGTTAAAGCTGCATTCTCTCTCCTGACCACCAGGGGGCGACTCCTCTGGTTGTATAGAAGTCTATGCTTCATGTGTTAAAGCTGCATTCTCTCTCCTGACCACCAGGGGGCGACTCCTCTGGTTGTATAGAAGTCTATGCTTCATGTGTTAAAGCTGCATTCTCTCTCCTGACCACCAGGGGGCGACTCCTCTGGTTGTATAGAAGTCTATGCTTCATGTGTTAAAGCTGCATTCTCTCTCCTGACCACCAGGGGGCGACTCCTCTGGTTGTATAGAAGTCTATGCTTCATGTGTTAAAGCTGCATTCTCTCTCCTGACCACCAGGGGGCGACTCCTCTGGTTGTATAGAAGTCTATGCTTCATGTCTTAAAGCCGCATTCTCTCTCCTGACCACCAGGGGGCGACTCCTCTGGTTGTATAGAAGTTTATGCTTCATGTGTTAAAGCCGTATTCTCTCTTCTGACCACCAGGGGGCGACTCCTCTGGTTGTATAGAAGCCTATGCTTCATGTGTTAAAGCCGCATTCTCTCTCCTGACCACCAGGGGGCGACTCCTCTGGTTGTATAGAAGTCTATGCTTCATGTGTTAAAGCCGCATTCTCTCTCCTGACCACCAGGGGGCGACTCCTCTGGTTGTATAGAAGTCTATGCTTCATGTCTTAAAGCCGCATTCTCTCTCCTGACCACCAGGGGGCGACTCCTCTGGTTGTATAGAAGTCTATGCTTCATGTGTTAAAGCCGCATTCTCTCTCCTGACCACCAGGGGGCGACTCCTCTGGTTGTATAGAAGTCTATGCTTCATGTGTTAAAGCTGCATTCTCTCTCCTGACCACCAGGGGGCGACTCCTCTGGTTGTATAGAAGCCTATGCTTCATGTGTTAATGCTGCATTCTCTCTCCTGACCACCAGGGGGCGACTCCTCTGGTTGTATAGAAGTCTATGCTTCATGTGTTAAAGCTGCATTCTCTCTCCTGACCACCAGGGGGCGACTCCTCTGGTTGTATAGAAGCCTATGCTTCATGTGTTAAAGCCGCATTCTCTCTCCTGACCACCAGGGGGCGACTCCTCTGGTTGTATAGAAGTCTATGCTTCATGTGTTAAAGCTGCATTCTCTCTCCTGACCACCAGGGGGCGACTCCTCTGGTTGTATAGAAGTCTATGCTTCATGTGTTAAAGCTGCATTCTCTCTCCTGACCACCAGGGGGCGACTCCTCTGGTTGTATAGAAGTCTATGCTTCATGTGTTAAAGCTGCATTCTCTCTCCTGACCACCCCGTTTGCGTCCCAGACTGCCTCCGTTCTCGGTCCGGCGACCCCATCCCGGACCCGTGTCCCCCCAGCGGCTCGGTGAGGACCGTGCCGGTCTTGCCTCCTCTCGCCGTCCTGCCCCCCTGCCCCCCCGTCCCCCCTCAGGCCAAGAGCCGGGTGTTCGCCATCGTCCTGTTCGCCGAGTTCCTGAAGGAGCTGGCCGCCGTCGCCCAGGAGCACAGCGTCGCCCTCGAATGCACCGCGGAGGAGTGACAGGACTGTAATACTGTGGATATCACAGTATTTACATGTACAGTGTGTATATATATTCCTAACAGTACTTGAATACGGTATTTATATGTTGGTGAAAAGGATTTGATTGTTTTGAAGGAGAAGTTCTCTTTATGTTTGTGCATCAAATACTTTTCTGCACCGTTTTGCACTTCCTTGTTGATGTGGAACAAATGTCCGTTATTTAAACCGTTTACCAACGCGTGGACTTAAAGGGTTAAAGGTTTGGAAGTCAATAGTTAACATTAGAGGCAAAGCAGTCAATGTTTAACTCCCTTCTTGTTGCTCCAATATGACTTCCTCTTTAATAACACACCGCATGCCATAGTTACAGATTATGAATCTCCCGTCGCTGCAGAACGGTAAACACACACCGGCCCTTTAAGTGAACGTCTGTGTGTCAAACTACACACACAGAGTGTGTAGAGGAGCTCTCCAGTTGTGTTGTTGTGCGTCTTCAGACAGAAGAGGCTTCACCTTCAGGAGGTTTTTGGCTATTTATTCTTAAAGCTGATTTTTTAATCGGATGTAATGCAGTTTTAATACTGAAAAAGATGAAAAGGGGGCAGAGCATCGATCATGTGCACCTGTTTGTGTGTTCCTGTTGTGTCTTTACACACACACACACACACACACACACACACACACACACACACACACACACACACACACACACACACTGAGAGTAATGTCAAAGCCTTACTTTAACCGACAGAGATTTTAGTGCAAGAAACCAAGATGCAAAGTGAGATGAATCTAAATCATTATGCAGATATTATATATATATATATATATATATATATATATATATATATATATATATATATATATATATATATATATTATCATCAGATGTATATTTGTTCTCATTTCCACTTCTATCAATGTGCATTTCATTGTTTTTAGTGTAGTGTGATTTTAGACCTTTGTCACTGTGCTGCGTTCAGGTCGAGTGGGAAATCGGATATCTGCAACAGAAAATACTTTTTCTTCTCAAAAGAGATATGGCGAATGATTTTGCCGACTTTGATGTGAGTGCAGGCTTCACTCTGACGTCATGCCTGCTGTGGGCCGATGCCGCCCCCTGCTGGTGAAGCACAGCATGCGCCTCTTAGCCGTCTGCTTTTTGAATAAACTGTGGCCAAAATGACGTAAAAAATAATAATTAAAAAAATGATTTTGACAACATGGTGCATGTGTTTGTTTGTTGGTTGTTGTGTTTGTTATTGATTACACGTTGCTTTGGCTCCAGGTGAAAGCTCGTATCTCCAGGTGTGTTGACATTGAAGTTTTAAATCCTTCTTCTTCAGATAAATAAACTCTTTAAATGCATTCATGTAGATTAAACTAGTTATTGACAGATATAATAAACAAAAACATGCTCAATCACTACTTTTAATTTGAGTACTTGAAGTATACATTTTACTGAGAATAACTACTTTTCTTTACTTGCAAGTAAGGTTTTGAATGCTGGACACGTGCAGTATTTTATTAGTAGTATTAGTAGTATTAGAAGTATTAATAGTATTTGTAGTATTAGTATTATTAGTATTATTAGAAGTATTAGTATTATTAGTAGTATTTGTAGTATTAGTATTATTAGAAGTATTAGTATTATTAGTAGTATTAGTAGTATTTGTAGTATTAGTAGTATTAGTATTATTAGAAGTATTAGTATTATTAATAGTATTAGTAGTATTTGTAGTATTTGTAGTAGTATTAGTAGTATTAGTAGTAATATTAGTAGTATTTGTAGTATTTGTAGTAGTATTAGTAGTATTTGTAGTAGTATTAGTAGTATTAGTAGTATTTGTAGTAGTATTAGTAGTATTTGTAGTAGTATTTGTAGTATTAGTAGTATTTGTAGTAGTATTAGTAGTATTAGTAGTAATATTAGTAGTATTTGTAGTATTTGTAGTAGTATTAGTAGTATTTGTAGTAGTATTTGTAGTATTAGTAGTATTTGTAGTAGTATTAGTAGTATTAGTAGTATTAGTTTCACTGCAGTAGCTGAGTCTTTGAGAAACTGTGGGGAGCGACTTCCTGTTGGTAACAGGTGATGAAGGTGATGAAGGTGATGAAGGTGATGAAGGTGATGAAGGTGATGAAGGTGATGAAGGTGATGAAGGTGATGGGGGTGATGAAGGTGATGAAGGTGATGAAGGTGATGGGGGTGATGGGGGTGATGAAGGTGATGGGGGTGATGGGGGTGATGAAGGTGATGGGGGTGATGAAGGTGATGAAGGTGATGAAGGTGATGGGGGTGATGGGGGTGATGAAGGTGATGGGGGTGATGAAGGTGATGGGGGTGATGAAGGTGATGGGGGTGATGAAGGTGATGAAGGTGATGGGGGTGATGGGGGTGATGAAGGTGATGGGGGTGATGAAGGTGATGGGGGTGATGAAGGTGATGGGGGTGATGAAGGTGATGAAGGTGATGGGGGTGATGGGGGTGATGAAGGTGATGGGGGTGATGAAGATGATGAAGGTGATGAAGGTGATGAAGGTGATGAAGGTGATGGGGGTGATGGGGGTGATGGGGGTGATGAAGGTGATGAAGGTGATGAAGGTGATGGGGGTGATGGGGGTGATGAAGGTGATGGGGGTGATGAAGGTGATGAAGGTGATGGGGGTGATGAAGGTGATGAAGGTGATGAAGGTGATGAAGGTGATGGGGGTGATGGGGGTGATGAAGGTGATGAAGGTGATGGGGGTGATGGGGGTGATGGGGGTGATGAAGGTGATGAAGGTGATGGGGGTGATGAAGGTGATGAAGGTGATGAAGGTGATGAAGGTGATGGGGGTGATGGGGGTGATGAAGGTGATGAAGGTGATGGGGCTGATGGGGGTGATGAAGGTGATGGGGGTGATGGGGGTGATGAAGGTGATGAAGGTGATGGGGCTGATGGGGGTGATGAAGGTGATGGGGGTGATGGGGGTGATGAAGGTGATGGGGGTGATGAAGGTGATGAAGGTGATGGGGGTGATGAAGGTGATGGGGGTGATGAAGGTGATGAAGGTGATGGGGGTGATGAAGGTGATGAAGGTGATGAAGGTGATGAAGGTGATGGGGGTGATGGGGGTGATGAAGGTGATGAAGGTGATGGGGCTGATGGGGGTGATGAAGGTGATGGGGGTGATGAAGGTGATGAAGGTGATGGGGCTGATGGGGGTGATGAAGGTGATGGGGGTGATGGGGGTGATGAAGGTGATGGGGGTGATGAAGGTGATGAAGGTGATGGGGGTGATGGGGGTGATGAAGGTGATGAAGGTGATGGGGGTGATGGGGGTGATGAAGGTGATGAAGGTGATGAAGGTGATGAAGGTGATGGGGGTGATGGGGGTGATGAAGGTGATGGGGGTGATGGGGGTGATGAAGGTGATGGGGGTGATGAAGGTGATGAAGGTGATGGGGGTGATGGGGGTGATGGGGGTGATGAAGGTGATGGGGGTGATGAAGGTGATGGGGGTGATGGGGGTGATGAAGGTGATGAAGGTGATGAAGGTGATGGGGGTGATGGGGGTGATGAAGGTGATGGGGGTGATGGGGGTGATGAAGGTGATGGGGGTGATGAAGGTGATGAAGGTGATGAAGGTGATGGGGGTGATGAAGGTGATGGGGGTGATGAAGGTGATGGGGGTGATGAAGGTGATGAAGGTGATGGGGGTGATGGGGGTGATGAAGGTGATGGGGGTGATGAAGATGATGAAGGTGATGAAGGTGATGAAGGTGATGAAGGTGATGGGGGTGATGGGGGTGATGGGGGTGATGAAGGTGATGAAGGTGATGAAGGTGATGGGGGTGATGGGGGTGATGAAGGTGATGGGGGTGATGAAGGTGATGAAGGTGATGGGGGTGATGAAGGTGATGAAGGTGATGAAGGTGATGGGGGTGATGGGGGTGATGAAGGTGATGAAGGTGATGGGGGTGATGGGGGTGATGGGGGTGATGAAGGTGATGAAGGTGATGGGGGTGATGAAGGTGATGAAGGTGATGAAGGTGATGAAGGTGATGGGGGTGATGGGGGTGATGAAGGTGATGAAGGTGATGGGGCTGATGGGGGTGATGAAGGTGATGGGGGTGATGGGGGTGATGAAGGTGATGAAGGTGATGGGGCTGATGGGGGTGATGAAGGTGATGGGGGTGATGGGGGTGATGAAGGTGATGGGGGTGATGAAGGTGATGAAGGTGATGGGGGTGATGAAGGTGATGGGGGTGATGAAGGTGATGAAGGTGATGGGGGTGATGAAGGTGATGAAGGTGATGAAGGTGATGAAGGTGATGGGGGTGATGGGGGTGATGAAGGTGATGAAGGTGATGGGGCTGATGGGGGTGATGAAGGTGATGGGGGTGATGAAGGTGATGAAGGTGATGGGGCTGATGGGGGTGATGAAGGTGATGAGGGTGATGAGGTGATGAAGGGATGGGGGGATGGGGGTGATGAAGGTGATGAAGGTGATGGGTGGTGATTGAAGGGTGATGAAGGTGATGAGGGTGATGGGGGTGGATGAAGGTGATGAAGGGTGATGAAGGTGATGAAGGTGATGGGGGTGATGAGGTGATGAAGGTGATGAGGGTTGATGGGGGTGATGAGGTGATGGAAGGTGTATGAAGGTGATGGGGGTGATGAGGGTGATGGGGTGATGAAGGGTGATGAGGTGATGGGGGTGATGAAGGATGAGGGTGAGGAAGGTGATGAGGGTGATGAAGGTGATGAAGTTGATGGGGGTGATGAAGGTTATGCAGGTGATGGGGGTGATGAAGGTGATGGGGTGATGGGGGTGATGAAGGTGATGGAGGTGATGAAGGTGATGAAGGTGATGAAGGTGATGGGGGTGATGGGGGTGATGAAGGTGATGAAGGTGATGGGGGTGATGAAGGTGATGAAGGTGATGAAGGTGATGAAGGTGATGGGGGTGATGGGGGTGATGAAGGTGATGAAGGTGATGGGGGTGATGGGGGTGATGAAGGTGATGAAGGTGATGGGGGTGATGAAGGTGATGGGGGTGATGAAGGTGATGAAGGTGATGGGGGTGATGAAGGTGATGAAGGTGATGAAGGTGATGGGGTGATGAAGGTGATGAAGGTGATGGGGGTGATGGGGGTGATGAAGGTGATGGGGGTGATGAAGGTGATGAAGGTGATGGGGGTGATGAAGGTGATGGGGGTGATGAAGGTGATGAAGGTGATGAAGGTGATGAAGGTGATGGGGGTGATGGGGGTGATGAAGGTGATGAAGGTGATGGGGCTGATGGGGGTGATGAAGGTGATGGGGGTGATGAAGGTGATGAAGGTGATGGGGGTGATGAAGGTGATGAAGGTGATGGGGGTGATGGGGGTGATGAAGGTGATGAAGGTGATGGGGGTGATGAAGGTGATGAAGGTGATGGGGGTGATGGGGGTGATGAAGGTGATGAAGGTGATGAAGGTGATGAAGGTGATGGGGGTGATGGGGGTGATGAAGGTGATGGGGGTGATGGGGGTGATGAAGGTGATGAAGGTTATGAAGGTGATGGGGGTGATGGGGGTGATGGGGGTGATGAAGGTGATGGGGGTGATGAAGGTGATGGGGGTGATGGGGGTGATGAAGGTGATGAAGGTGATGAAGGTGATGGGGGTGATGAAGGTGATGAAGGTGATGGGGGTGATGAAGGTGATGGGGGTGATGAAGGTGATGAAGGTGATGGGGGTGATGAAGGTGATGGGGGTGATGAAGGTGATGGGGGTGATGAAGGTGATGAAGGTGATGGGGGTGATGAAGGTGATGAAGGTGATGAAGGTGATGAAGGTGATGGGGTGATGAAGGTGATTAAGGTGATGAAGGTGATGAAGGTGATGAAGGTGATGGGGGTGATGGGGGTTGTCCTCAGACTGCTCCACCAGAAGATGTTCTGAGTCTGGACCCGTGAGGTAGAGATGAGCTCTTTGGTCTCATCCAATCAGGAAGCATCACCCCGACGGTTCTTCATCCCTTCGCTTATTTATACGTGAATAAAACATAAAAACCTGCTTCTTGACTTCCATCTACAGCCAGTAACCAGTAACCAGTAACCAGTAACCAGTAACCAGTTCATTCACTGGTTGAGATGGTTTCTTCAGTGGAAAGAAAACATGTATTTCACTCATTTGTCTATTTTTCCTAATCTGCATATTTGAACACAACATTTCATGAAATATTTTATTTTCATTTTTCAGGCTTTGCATTTATCTTTAATCCAACATATAATGCTAATGTTTCTCTGCAGTCCGTTGAACTCACATGGATAAATAACGTAGAGTCATCAGCAGACATTTTCAATCGCTTTGAGAGGAAGTCTAACGTTGTTGAGTGGATGAAATGTCACGAGGAACATCGTCTGTGTGGTTCACAACGAGACAACGAGGTCCACGAGCTGCTGAGGAGCTGAGCATCCTGTTTCAGGGTGAAGCTCGACTGTGGTGGATTACTCAGTTCCTGAACACAGAGAGGGGGGGGGGGGGGTAACAGGGTAGAGATACCTAGAGGACAGAGAGAGAGAGAATAAGGGTGGGTCTAGATGTCGAGAGGGAAGGTACAGTGAGACAAATGTGCCAAAGTATGCGGACGTCTAAATATCAGCACCAGGTTTGAACTGAGTCTCTCTGCGATGCTCCTCGAAGGGCTTGAGGTCACTTCTTAATGCTCTTGAGGTTAGACTTCATCTTCCTGTCGTCAGGGTATTCCAGACGGTTCTTTCCCAACGTCCTCCAGCTCTTCCCGGGGAACCCGATCTAGAACCTGCTCTCCGGTGTGTTCTGGGTCGACCCCCAGGGCCCATTACCTCTAAAGGGAGGGGTCCAGGATGATCCAGGGCCCATTACCTCTAAAGGGAGGGGTCCAGGATGATCCAGGGCCCATTACCTCTAAAGGGAGGGGTCCAGGATGATCCAGGGCCCATTACCTCTAAAGGGAGGGGACCTGGAGGATCCAGGGCCCATTACTTCTAAAGGGAGGGGTCCAGGATGATCCAGGGCCCATTACTTCTAAAGGGAGGGGTCCAGGATGATCCAGGGCCCATTACCTCTAAAGGGAGGGGTCCAGGATGATCCAGGGCCCATTACCTCTAAAGGGAGGGGTCCAGGATGATCCAGGGCCCATTACCTCTAAAGGGAGGGGACCTGGAGGATCCAGGGCCCATTACCTCTAAAGGGAGGGGTCCAGGATGATCCAGGGCCCATTACCTCTAAAGGGAGGGGACCTGGAGGATCCAGGGCCCATTATTTCTAAAGGGAGGGGTCCTGGAGGATCCAGGGCCCATTACCTCTAAAGGGAGGGGCCCAGGATGATCCAGGGCCCATTACCTCTAAAGGGGGGGGTCCAGGATGATCCAGGGCCCATTATTTCTAAAGGGAGGGGTCCTGGAGGATCCAGGGCCCATTACCTCTAAAGGGAGGGGTCCAGGATGATCCAGGGCCCATTACATCTAAAGGGAGGGGTCCAGGATGATCCAGGGCCCATTATTTCTAAAGGGAGGGGTCCTGGAGGATCCAGGGCCCATTACCTCTAAAGGGAGGGGTCCAGGATGATCCAGGGCCCATTACATCTAAAGGGAGGGGACCTGGAGGATCCAGGGCCCATTACCTCTAAAGGGAGGGGTCCAGGATGATCCAGGGCCCATTACCTCTAAAGGGAGGGGTCCAGGATGATCCAGGGCCCATTACCTCTAAAGGGAGGGGACCTGGAGGATCCAGGGCCCATTACCTCTAAAGGGAGGGGTCCAGGATGATCCAGGGCCCATTACCTCTAAAGGGAGGGGACCTGGAGGATCCAGGGCCCATTATTTCTAAAGGGAGGGGTCCTGGAGGATCCAGGGCCCATTACCTCTAAAGGGAGGGGCCCAGGATGATCCAGGGCCCATTACCTCTAAAGGGGGGGGTCCAGGATGATCCAGGGCCCATTATTTCTAAAGGGAGGGGTCCTGGAGGATCCAGGGCCCATTACCTCTAAAGGGAGGGGTCCAGGATGATCCAGGGCCCATTACATCTAAAGGGAGGGGTCCAGGATGATCCAGGGCCCATTATTTCTAAAGGGAGGGGTCCTGGAGGATCCAGGGCCCATTACCTCTAAAGGGAGGGGTCCAGGATGATCCAGGGCCCATTACATCTAAAGGGAGGGGACCTGGAGGATCCAGGGCCCATTACCTCTAAAGGGAGGGGTCCAGGATGATCCAGGGCCCATTACCTCTAAAGGGAGGGGTCCTGGAGGATCCAGGGCCCATTACCTCTAAAGGGAGGGGCCCAGGATGATCCAGGGCCCATTACCTCTAAAGGGAGGGGTCCAGGATGATCCAGGGCCCATTACCTCTAAAGGGAGGGGTCCTGGAGGATCCAAGGCCCATTACCTCTAAAGGGAGGGGTCCTGGAGGATCCAGGGCCCATTACCTCTAAAGGGGGGGGGGGGGGGGGTCCTGGAGGATCCTGACCCCATGCTGGACCCCCTCAGTGAGGGAATCTCCATTCAGACACTTGTAGTCGCCATATCATTTGATGAGGGTCGTAATAATGATGTTTTACCACAAAAACAATTCCCATTGAACGTGTCGGAGGAGACAAACCAGGTGGTTGTTGAGGAAGGGAGGCAAAACATTAGTCGTTGGTGGGATGAGAGACAAGAGAGAAGAGAGGGGGAGGAAGAGAGAGAGGAAGAGAGAGAGAGAGCGGAAGAGAGAGAGAGAGCGGAAGAGAGAGAGAGAGAGGAAGAGAGAGATCACAAAGCAGAAAGCTCACAGTGGAGGAGAAGCAACAGAATAAAGAGAAGAGACTCTACAGAGATCTGGAGATGAAGTCGTGGAGTCGCCTCTGCTTCCTCGGTGAGTTCAGAGTCCTTAAACTCTTTCCAGAGGGACGTCTTAAGAGGAACTAAAGGGTGATTTATTGATTCAAACTAAACACATATTTAAACCCCGGTTCAGATGGTTGAACGCTGCAGACGCCTCGTGGCTCCATTAACGGCTCCCAGCGACGTCCATTTTAATCACTTTCAAGGCCTTGATTTAGTCTCAAATCTACACTCGAATGTCCTGGAGTGACTTTCAGGTTCATTCAAGGACTCAGGACGTATGAATGAAGTAACACGGAGCATTCAAATGATATGGAGGAACACTTAAGAGTGACTTTAAAGTGAATTTCCAGGAAATTTTAAAGCAAAATATTTCAAGAAATAGGAAATCTAAATTTTTATTTATTATTATTTCTTTGTTTTTTATTAGGTTTATGTTCCCTGAATTTTCTAATCAGCACATCCTCATTTAATCAGCTTAAATGTGCAGAATAATGCAGGAATTTATTTATCTTCACTATTCAATATGAACCTAAAAACATCTAAATTTATATTCATTTCTTTTGAAGATGGGAGGCATCAGGCAATGATTCATTCATTAATTAATTATTCAAACATAAAATAAATCTAATGACGTCACTCGACGCTCAAGCTCCGGTTTCCAGATCACAGCAACCGACAGCACAGAGGTCAAAGGTTGGAGGTCAAAGTAGAATAAAGTGGAAATATATCATTCTCTTTGTCCGTACGTTAGCCAGCATTTGGGTAATTATTATGAATAAAAATGTCTGCAGTACAAAGTAAAACATCATTTTTTGTTTGACGTTTCTGCTCTGATCTTTCTCTCTTTCTGTTTCAGTTATAGCAATTTCTTCAATTTCCAGAGGACAAAATGTCATGACTGTTGCTCCAGGTGCGTTGACAACAAGCGGTTTATCGTGGATCAGGTTTAGTTGAGTCCTGTTCTGTATTGATGTGGTTTTCAGTGTTTTAAATGAGCAGCATCACCACGCTGAGTGTGAGGTTGATTTGGATGTTTTATGGCTCGTTTTTAGCTTCTGAAACTGTTTTGAAGTGACATAAACAAGTACAAGTAGCTCCGCCCCTCACCAAGATGTTGACAGCAAGAAAAACAAGATGGCGACAACAAGAAAACCAAGATGGCGACAGCAAAGAAAAACAAGATGGCGACAGCAAGAAAACCAAGATGGTGACAGCAAGAAAACCAAGATGGTGACAGCAAGAAACCAAGATGGCGACAGCAAAAAAAACAAAATGACGACAGCAAGAAACCAAGATGGCGACAGCAAGAAACCAAGATGGTGGCAAGAAAACCAAGATGGCGACAGCAAGAAAACCAAGATGGCGACAGCAAGAAAACCAAGATGGTGACAGCAAGAAAACCAAGATGGTGACAGCAAGAAACCAAGATGGTGACAGCAAAAAAAACCAAGATGACGACAGCAAAGAAAAACAAGATGGTGACAGCAAGAAACCAAGATGACGACAGCAAGAAAACCAAGATGGCGACAGCAAGAAAACCAAGATGGCGATAGCAAGAAACCAAGATGGCAACAGCAAAGAAAAACAAGATGGCGACAGCAAGAAAACCAAGATGGTGACAGCAAGAAAACCAAGATGGTGACAGCAAGAAACCAAGATGGCGACAGCAAAAAAAACAAGATGACGACAGCAAGAAACCAAGATGGTGACAGCAAGAAAACCAAGATGGCGACAGCAAGAAACCAAGATGGTGACAGCAAGAAAACCAAGATGGCGACAGCAAAAAAAACAAGATGACGACAGCAAGAAACCAAGATGGTGACAGCAAGAAAACCAAGATGGCGACAGCAAGAAAACCAAGATGGCGACAGCAAGAAAACCAAGATGGCGACAGCAAGAAAACCAAGATGGCGACAGCAAGAAACCAAGATGGTGACAGCAAGAAAACCAAGATGGCGACAGCAAAAAAAAACAAGATGACGACAGCAAGAAACCAAGATGGTGACAGCAAGAAACCAAGATGGTGACAGCAAGAAACCAAGATGGCGACAGCAAAAAAAAACAAGATGGCGACAGCAAAAAAAAACAAGATGGCGACAGCAAGAAAACCAAGATGGCGAAAAAAAGAAAGAAAAGATGCCGAAGGCCATAAACCGAGATGGCAACAGCAAAAAAACCTAAGATGGCGACAATTAAAAACCAAGATGGCAACGGCCTAAAAAACTAAAATTGCGAAAGCCAAAATGCTGAACTCGAGTCTTGAAATCAGCAGTCCACAAACCAATGGGTTCCCTTACAGAGAGGCCTGAACCACTTTGTGAACCACCATGTGTTGTACTGTCAAGTCCTCTGGTGTGAAAGTGAACGTGTCGGTTGTGACTCAATGTGTCGTAGTGAGCATCACGGGGGCTCAGTGCTGCCCACTTCCTGTATCTGCTGTACTGGTGCTGCGACAGAGAGGATGTGGTCTCGGGCCTCAGACTCTGATCCTGTGTGTGTTTGTCATGTCTAATCCAGATCCTCAAGGGACCCCCAGCCCGTTACCAAGTGAAACCTCCTCGTCCCCTCAGAGTCGAACATCGGCCAACGCAACGGATCCAACCGTCTCCACGGTAACAGCCAGTTAACCCCGTGTTTAAGAGACGATTTACGCTCTTTCTCTCTCTGAGATGATGAATACATCCTGGTGACCAGCTGTTTTACTGGTTGATGATGGTGCTGAACGGAAAGGAGCTTTCTGGAACGTCGAAAAATGAAACAAAAGAAAGTTATATTTTCCTTGAAACCGTGTTTAATGAGCTAAAACACCAGCAATGTACTTACAAAACTTAAGATAACTAGGAAACAATACAGCAGTGGTGGAAAGTAACTCCGTACTTTAATTGACTTTAATTGAAACATTGCATTTGTTACTTCATTACATTGTTTAGTTACTTTTTGATTTAATAGTGACACATATTCAACAGATTATTAGTATAATAAAGTAGGGTGAAAATTTACAAGCTACGTAATTAAGATATATCTTATCTGCACCACTGAAGTATTTAAAATACAATAATATAAGTATTTTATTTGAGTAGATATTGATGCTTTAATTCAAAGTTGACCTGCAGCACTTTGACATGTGGCATTTCTACAGCAAGCTGCTTCTGTAGCTCGACACTTTATATTAAAAAGCAACCGTGGAGGTTAGCGACACCTTGGAGGTTAGCGACACCTTGGAGGGTTAGCGACACTTTGGAGGTTAGCGACACCTTGGAGGTTAGCGACACCTTGGAGGGTTAGCGACACTTTGGAGGTTAGCGACACCTTGGAGGTTAGCGACACCTTGGAGGGTTAGCGACACTTTGGAGGTTAGCGACACCGTGGAGGTTAGCGAAACCTTGGAGGTTAGCGACACCGTGGAGGTTAGCGACACTTTGGAGGTTAGCGACACCGTGGAGGTTAGCGACACCGTGGAGGTTAGCGACACCGTGGAGGTTAGCGACACTTTGGAGGTTAGCGACACCTTGGAGGTTAGCGACACTTTGGAGGTTAGCGACACCATGGAGGTTAGCGACACCTTGGAGGTTAGCGACACCTTGGAGGTTAGCGACACTTTGGAGGTTAGCGACACCGTGGAGGTTAGCGACACCGTGGAGGTTAGCGACACTTTGGAGGATAGCGACACCTTGGAGGTTAGCGACACCTTGGAGGTTAGCGACACCTTGGAGGTTAGCGACTCCGTGGAGGTTAGCGACACCTTGGAGGTTAGCGACACCGTGGAGGTTAGCGACACCTTGGAGGTTAGCGACACTTTGGAGGTTAGCGACACCTTGGAGGTTAGCGAAACCTTGGAGGTTAGCGACACCTTGGAGGTTAGCGACACCGTGGAGGTTAGCGACACCGTGGAGGTTAGCGACACTTTGGAGGTTAGCGACACCTTGGAGGTTAGCGACACTTTGGAGGTTAGCGACACCATGGAGGTTAGCGACACCTTGGAGGTTAGCGACACCTTGGAGGTTAGCGACACTTTGGAGGTTAGCGACACCGTGGAGGTTAGCGACACCGTGGAGGTTAGCGACACTTTGGAGGTTAGCGACACCTTGGAGGTTAGCGACACCATGGAGGTTAGCGACACCTTGGAGGTTAGCGACTCCGTGGAGGTTAGCGACACCGTGGAGGTTAGCGACACCGTGGAGGTTAGCGACTCCGTGGAGGTTAGCGACACTTTGGAGGTTAGCGACACCGTAGAGGTTAGCGACACCTTGGAGGTTAGCGACTCCGTGGAGGTTAGCGACACCGTGGAGGTTAGCGACTCCGTCGAGGTTAGCGACACCGTGGAGGTTAGCGACACCGTGGAGGTTAGCGACTCTGTCGAGGTTAGCGACACCGTGGAGGTTAGCGACTCCGTGGAGGTTAGCGACTCCGTGGAGGTTAGCGACACTTTGGAGGTTAGCGACACCTTGGAGGTTAGCGACACCGTGGAGGTTAGCGACTCCGTGGAGGTTAGCGACACCGTGGAGGTTAGCGACTCCGTCGAGGTTAGCAACACCGTGGAGGTTAGCGACTCCGTCGAGGTTAGCGACACCGTGGAGGTTAGCGACACCGTGGAGGTTAGCGACACCGTGGAGGTTAGCGACTCCGTCGAGGTTAGCGACACCGTGGAGGTTAGCGACACCGTGGAGGTTAGCGACACCGTGGAGGTTAGCGACACTTTGGAGGTTAGCGACACTTT